>NC_056436.1:85955688-85995152 GCF_018296145.1 Oncorhynchus tshawytscha | reverse complement strand
CTGTAAGGTTTACTACATCTGTTGTATTCGACACGTGACTAATACAATTTGATTAGATTTTTTATTTGATTTACAGTAGTGAGTATATGCATTTTAATACCTTTTCCGTACTGGTTTCCCGTGGGAATCGAACCCACAACCCCGTGGCTGCACGCATCGTCCTCTACCAACTGAAATATACTGAACACGTTATATTACACACAAAATGGTGTCCAATGTAAAACTATATTCTCCTTCCTTATGCCAGAATAAAGAACATTTGAACTTCACATCGTTCTTGTTCTGAGAGTAAAACACACCTTAGCTATTTCCCCAATGTCATATTCCGCTGTTCTGCCTGTGTCAAGCTGATGGCCAATTTATAGTTGGCATAGTTAAATTCACATATTTCTTAGTGCAGTGACTCTGGCAGCCCCGGACCAAGCCTTTGTCTGTTTCCCCAATGTCACACTATTCCCTATGAAAGTCCACTAGCTCTCATAGGGTTCTGGTTAAAAGTGGTGCACCGCATAGGGAATAGGGTGGGATTTGGTCCGCATGAGAAGTGTAATGTAATGCATGGTGATTGACAGAAGTAATGGGTCATACATCCCTGGGTTCAGGTGCTGTTGGATGCTAAATCAACCACAGACTGCTGGGCGGAGGCAAATCTACAGGGAAATAAACAACGGCAAGAACGGAAGTGTGTGTGTGTGTGTGTGTGTGTGTGTGTGTGTGTGTGTGTGTGTGTGTGTGTGTGTGTTTGTGTCTAAGAAGGGGAGGGATACAGGATATGGAATTAATAAAACAACTTTCTGTTTTTTTGGGGGTGATGATGTTTTTTTGGGGGGTGAGGATGTTTTTTTTTGGGGGGTGATGATGTTTTGGGGGTGATGATGTTTTTGGGGGTGATGATGTTTTTGGGGGGTGATGTTTTTGGGGGGAGGATTTTTTTGGGGGGGGTGATGATGTTTTTGGGGGGGAGGATGGTTTTTGGGGGTGATGATGTTTTTGGGGGTGAGGATTTTTTTTTGAAGGTGTACAACATAAACAAACATTTAGATTGTGTTACAACTACACTGACTGGAACTTGTTCTACACTTCTTATCTGCATCCCTGTTAATAACAAAGACTAATAGAGTTGCATAAGGAGAGAATCTGCCCAGGAACTTGATTTGATATGTTTCCCCTTCTACCATTCTGCCATCCAGCCTATACGGAAGACCAGAGGATCTGTTCTGTACCCAAATGGCACCCTATTCCCTATATTAGTGCACTATTTTGGACCAGAACCCTATGGAATCCTATTCCCTATAAAGTGCACTATTTTGGACCAGAACCTTATGGAACCCAATTCCTTATATATAGTGCACTATTTTGGACCAGAACCTTATGGAACCCAATTCCCTATATAGTGCACTATTTCTAACCAGAACCCTATAGAACCCTATTCCCTATATGGTGCACTATTTTGGACCAGAACCTTATGGAACCCAATTCCCTATATAGTGCACTATTTCTAACCAGAACCCTATAGAACCCTATTCCCTATATGGTGCACTATTTTGGACCAGAACCTTATGGAACCCAATTCCCTATATAGTGCACTATTTTTAACCAGAACCCTATAGAACCCTAATCCTTATATATAGTGCACTACTTTGGATCAGAACCCTATGGAACCCTATTCCCTCTATAGTGCACGACTTTGGACCAGAACCTTATGGAACCCAATTCCCTATATTGTGCACTATTTCTAACCAGAACTCTATAGAACCCTAATCCCTCTATAGCGCACTACTTTTGACCAGGTTCTATTTGGGATGGAGCCCCAATGTACCATCTGCAGCAGGACAGATCAATTTAAAGCAGAGATGGGCAACTTTGATGGGGATGGGGGTCACAAAACATTAGAACTCATCATGAGGGGCCTCAGTGGCTTGCGGGTCCACATTTATTTATTTATGTTTTTATTTATTTCACCTTTATTTAACCAGGTCGGCTAGTTGAGAACACCTTTATTTAACCATGTCGGCTAGTTGAGAACACCTTTATTTAACCAGGTAGGCTAGTAGAGAACACCTTTATTAAACCAGGTAGGCTAGTCGAGAACACCTTTATTTAACCAGGTCGGCTAGTCGAGAACACCTTTATTTAACCAGGTCGGCTAGTTGAGAACACCTTTATTTAACCAGGTAGGCTAGTAGAGAACACCTTTATTTAACCAAGTAGGCTAGTTGAGAACACCTTTATTTAACCAGGTAGGCTAGTAGAGAACACCTTTATTAAACCAGGTAGGCTAGTAGAGAACACCTTTATTTAACCAAGTAGGCTAGTAGAGAATACCTTTATTACCAGGTAGGCTAGTCGAGAACACCTTTATTTAACCAGGTCGGCTAGTCGAGAACACCTTTATTTATTCATCCATAACCTCATCTATACCCACATCTATACCCTCATCTATACCCACATCTATATCCACATCTATACCCACATCCATACCCACAGCTATACCCGCATCCATACCCACATCTATATCCTCATCCATATCCACATCTATACCCACATCTATATCCACATCTATACCCTCATCCATACCCACATCTATACCCACATCTATACCCTCATCCATACCCGCTTTACGAGCAAAACATTTGAGCTGCTTCACTCTTGACAGTTGTTGAACCACGAGTGCCACAGGCAACATGTTGATAGAACTGCGGTAGCGTTTGGCTCTGATTTGCTTTGTTAAAGTCTCCAGCTATAATAAATGTGGCCTCATGATATGTATTTTCCAGTTTGCATGTGCAGACCAGATGGCTTGAGTCTTCACAGAAATATTGAATCCCTCCCTGTACAATTCTGCTGTCCCCACTTGCTTCGAGATGTCCACCATTGTTCCTATACCAAAGAAGGAAAAGATAACTGAACTAAATGACTATCTCCCCTCTCCCCGTAGCACTAACTTCTGTTATCATGAAGTGCTTTGAGAGACTAGTCAAGGATCACATCACCTCCACCTTACCCGACACCCTAGAACCACTGCAAATTCCAAAAGATCCACGGAGGATGCAATCGTCATCACACTGCACACTGCCCTATCCCACCTGGAAAGGACGAATACCTATGTAAGAATGCTGTTCGTTGAACACATCTCAGAATTCAACACCATTGTACCCTCCAAGCTCATCATTAAGCTTGGGGCCCTGGGCTGTATTCAATGAATAGCATTCTCACATATCACATAGGTGTTCCTTTTGTCCAGGTGGGAAAGGGCAGTGTGGAGTGAACTAGAGATTGCATCATTCTTTTTTTTATTTTTTTATTCTTTTTTTAACCTTTATTTAACCAGGCAAGTCAGTTAAGAACAAATTCTTATTTTCAATGACGGCCTAGGAACAGTGGGTTAACTGCCTGTTCAGGGGCAGAACGACAGGGGTTTGAACTTGCAACCTTCCGGTTACTAGTCCAACGCTCTAACCACTAGGCTACCCTGCCGCCCATGTGGATCTGTTGGGGCGGTATGCAAATTGGAGTGGGTCTAGGGTTTCTGGGATGATGGTGTTGATGTGCCATGACCAGCCTTTCAAAACACTTCATGGCTACAGACGTGAGTGCTACGGGTTGGTATTAATTTAGGCAGGTTACCTTAGTGTTCTTGGGCACAGGCACCATGGTGGTCTGCTTAAAACTTGTTGGTATTACAGAATTGGTGAGGGCGAGGTTGAATCATAGAAGTAGTTTATCTTGTCTGGTAGGCTCGTGTCACTGGGCAGCTCTCGGCTGTGCTACCTTTGTAGTCTGTAATGGTTTGTAGGCCCTGCCACATCCGACGAGCGTCAGATCCGGTGTAGTACGATTCGATCTTAGTCCAGTATTGATGCTTTGCCTGTTTGATGGTTCATCGGAGGGCATAGCGAGATTTCTTATAAGCTTCCTGGTTAGAGTCCCGCTACTTGAAAGCAATAGCTCTAGCCTTTAGCTCAGTGCGGATGCTGCCTGTATCCATGGCTTTCGGTTGGGGTATGTACGTACGGTCACTGTGGGGACGACGTCATCAATGTACTTATTGATGGAGCCAATGGGTGATGTGGTGTACTCCTCAATGCCATCGGAGGAATCCCGGAACATTTTCCAGTCTTTGCTGCAAAACAGTCCTGTAGTTTAGCATCTGCTTCCTCTGACCACTTTTTACTTGATCTAGTCACTGGTGCTTCCTGGAGGATAGTATTATGGTCAGATTTGCCAAATGGAGGGAGAGTTTTGTGTGCGTCCCTGTTTGTGGAGTTAAGGTGGTCCAGAGTTTTTTATCCTTTGGTTGCACTTTTAACATGCTGATAGAAATTTGGTAAATCAGATTTAAGTTTCCCTGCATCAAAGTCCCCGGCTACTAGGAGCGCCGCATGTGGGTGATAGTTTTCTGGTTTTGATTTTTGCCGAATTAGTGCCAGCCTCTGACTGTGGTGGTATGTTAAGTTAATTAACAGCTACAAAGAATACAGATGAAAACTCTCTCGGTAGGTAGTGTGGTTTATAGCCTATCATGAGATACTCCACCTCAGGTGAGCAGTTTTTAATGAGATATTCTTACTCGAGCGAGCAATATCTCGAGACTTCCTTAGAAATCTTGCATCAGCTGTTATTTACAAAATACATAGTCCGCCGCCCCTTGTCTTACCAGATGCCGTTGTTCTATCATGCCATTACATCGTATAACCATCCAGCTGTATGTTGATATTGTCGTCGTTCTGCCATGACTCCATGAAGCGTAAGATGTTACAGTTTTTAATGTCCCGCTGGTGGTTTAATATTCCAAGTAAATTGTTGTTTTATTCTCCAAGGATTACACGTTTGCTAGCAGAATGGAAGGAAGTGGGGGTTTATTCGATCGCCTCCGATTTCTCAGAATGCAGTCCTCTCTTCAGCCCCTCTTTCTCCGCCTCCTCTTCATGCAGATCATGGGGATCGGGGCCTGTTCCAGAGAAAACAGTATATCCTTCTCTTCGGGCTCGTCAGTCGTGAAAGGAAAAAAAAAGATTCTGCTAGTCCGTGGTGAGTAATCGCAGTCCTGATGTTATTTTCTTTCATAAGAGACTGTAGTGGCAACACTATGTACAAAATAAGTAACAAAATAAGTTCCAAACAATTCAAATAAACAAACAAAAAAAAACACAATCGGCTGGGGGCACGTAAAACATCAGCCCCCTCCTGTACTCCCTGTTTACCGATGACTGCGTGGCCACGCACGCCTTCAACTCAATCATCAAGTTTGCAGATGACACATTAGTGATTACCAACAATGATGTGACATTCTACAGCTAGGAGGTGAGGGCCCTGGCGGAGTGGAGCCAATAACCTCTCCCTGAATGTCACCAAAACGAAGGAGCTGATCCAGGACTTTAGGAGACAGCAGAGGGAGCATGTCCCCATTCCCAACGATGAGGGCCGCAGTGGAGAAGGTGGAAAGTTTCAAGTAAACATCACTTACAATCTGAAATGGTCAGTGTGGTGAAGAAGGCACAACTGCACTGGGAGAACACTGCCTGCCATTCAGGACATCTACAGCACCTGGTGTCACAAGAAGGCCAAGAAGTTCACCAAGGATCTCAGCCACCCGAGCCATGGTCTGTTCACCCTGCTATCATCCAGAAGGCAAGGTCAGTCCAGGTGCATCAAAGCTGGGACCAAGAGGCAGAAAAAACAGGTTATATGTCAGGGTCATCAGACTGTTAAATAGCCATCACTAACCGGTCTCCACCCAGTCCCCTGCCCTAAACTTAGTCACTGGTACCCACCCGGTTACTCATCCCTGCTTAGCCCCCTCCTGTTCACCCACGACTGCGTGGCTAAACACGACTCCAACACCATCTTTAAGTTTGCTGATGACACAACAGTGGTAGGCCTGATCACTAACAACGATGAGACTATAGGGAGGAGGTCAGACACCTGGAAGTTTGGTGCCAGGAAAACAACCTCTCCCTCAATGTGAGCAAGACAAAGGAGCTGATCGTGGACTACAGGAAAAGGAGCAACAGTTCCCCATTAACAGTTCCCCATTAACATCGACAGGGTTGTAGTGGAGAGGCTCGAGAGTTTCAAGTTCCTTGCTGTCCACATCACCAACAAACTGTCATGGTCCAAACACACCAAGACAGTCTTGAAGAGGGCACAACAACACATTTCCCCCTCAGGAGTCTGAAAAGATTTGGCATTGATCTCCGTAAATTTTTACAGCTGCACCATCGAGAGCATCCTGACTGGTTGCATCACCGCCTGGTATGGCAACTGCTCGGAATCTGACCGTAAGGCACTAAAGTCATAAACTGTTTTCTCTGCTATCCAACGGAAAGCGGTACCGGAGCGCCAAGTCTAGGACCAAAAGGATCCTTAAGAGCTTCTACCGCTAAGCCATAAGACTGCTGAACAATTAAATCAAATTACCACCCGGACTATTTCCATCGACACCCCCCACACCTCTATTTGTTTTTACACTGCTGCTACACTCAATTTATTATCAATGCATAGTCACTTTACCCATACCTACATGTACAAAATACCTCAACTAACCTGTACCCCGCACATTGACTCCTTACCTGTACTCCCTGTATATAGCCTCGTTATTGTTATTTTATTATTGTTATTTTAAATTATTTTTTACTTTAGTTTATTTACGAAACATTTTCTTAACTCTTTCTTGAACTGCATTGTTGGTTAAGGGCTTGTAAGTAAGCATTTCACTGTAAGGTCTACCTACCTACCTACCTGTTGTATTCAGAGCATGTGACACATACAATGTGACTTGATTATATTTGAAGGCTGCTGCCCTATGTACATAGACATGGAACACTGGTCACTTTAATAATGTTTACATACTGTTTTACTCATTTCATATGTGCAGTTGAAGTCGGAAATAAAGGATTTTAGAAATGTAGCCTTCCATAAGCTTCCCACACTAAGTTGGGTGGATTTTGGCCCATTCCTCCTGACAGAGTTGATGAAACTGAGTGAGGTTTGTAGGTCTCCTTGCTCGCTTTTTCAGTTCTGCCCACACATTTTCTATGGGATTGCGGTCAGGCTTTGTGATGGCCACTCCTATACCTTGACTTTGTTGTCCTTAAGACATTTTGCCACAACTTTGCAAATATGCTTGGAGTCATTGTCCATTTGGAAGACCCATTTGCGGGGTAGGGGTGGCCAGGTGGAAAGCATGGCCAGCCGTAGAAAAATGCTTATTGAAATTCTCAATTATAGTGGATTTATCGGTGGTGACAGAATTTCCTATCCTTAGTGCAGTGGGCAGTTGGGAGGAGGTGTTCTCATTCTCCATGGACTTTACAGTGTCCCAGAACTTTATTGAGTTTGTGTAGCAGGAATTAATATGGTGACTCAGACATGTATTTTCACTTTTTTTTGTAACTGACGGGATTAGAATGCAGGTCTCCCAATATCTTAAACATTAGACGAGAGGGCAGACACTGCGTCTCTCTTCCAATCTACACTACCAGTCAAAAGTGTGGACACACTTACTCATTCAAGGGTTTTTCTTTGTTTTTACTATTTTCAACATTGTAGAATAATAGTGAAGACATCAAAACCTATGAAAATAGCACATATGGAATCATGTAGTAACCAAAAAAGTAGTAAGCAATTTTTTTTTTTTAAAGTAGCCACCCCTTGCCTTGACGACAGCTTTGCACACTCTTGGCATTCTAAATGTGATGCTGAATGGCACTGCGTTGTGCTTAGAAGGCTTGGCTCTGTAAAATGTCTCACTGACAGGGAGATCACTCACCCAATCACACACACACACACACCCAATCACACACACACACACACACACAATCACACACACAATCACAAACAATCCCACACAATCACATATGAACACAAACAATCACACACACAAACACAATCACACATGCAACCACACACACAATCACACACACACACACTCACACATGCAACCACACACACACACACACACAATCACACATGCAACCACACACACACACACAATCACCCACACACACACAATCCCACACACAATCTCAATGAAATCAAATCAAATGTATGAGAGGAACCAGGATATGAGGGGTTGCCAGTCCTCTTCTGGCTGTGCCGGGTGGAGATTATAACAGAACATGGCCAACATGTTCAAATGTTCATAAATGACCAGCATGGTCAATTAATAGGTCTGGGACAGGTAGCACTTCCGGTGAAAAGGTCAGGACTACATAGCCGCAGGCAGAACAGTTGAAACTGGAGCAGCAGCACGGCCAGGTGGACTGGGGACAGCAAGGAGTCATCATGCCAGGTAGTCCTGAGGCATGGTCCTAGGGCTCACGTCCCCCGTGAGACACAATCACACACACACACACACACACACACACACACACACACACACAGTAGCTTCCCTCCTCATCCAGTCTGTTAGACATTAATGTTCCCCTTATTTTCCATACAGAGAGAGAGTTCGCTTCTCCTGTTCGCTCTGTGTGTTTGTTTTCAAAAGTGGAGTCAAGTTTACCTAAGCAAAAGTCGGTATGGATTACAGGGGAAAGCAAATCCCCACACATAGGTATGTTGTCCAGACAGGTGTCATGTCTTTGGATATGCCGGATTAAGTGAAATGACATGCTATTCTATAAAATAATTTCTTCGTAATTAATATCACCTGATTGAGCTAATCATGTAAATGTAATTAACTAGAGAGTCAGGCACCACAACATAATATTTATAGAGCTGTTATCTTCCGAATAAACTCTTAATAAAGACCTAGTAATATTTTACATCAATAGCAGTCAATATCAATCGTCATCTTGTCTCAGCCTCCAGTATTTATGCTGCAGTAGTTTATGTGTCGGGGGGCTAGGATCAGTTTGTTATATCTGGAGTACTTCTCCTGTCCTATTTGGTGTCCTGTGTGCATTTAAGTGTGCTCTCTCTAATTCTCTCTTTTTCCCTTTCTTTCTCTCTCTCGGAGGACCTGAGCCCTAGGACCATGCCTCAGGACTACCTGACATGATGACTCCTTGCTGTCCCCAGTCCACCTGGCCGTGCTGCTGCTCCAGTTTCAACTGTTCTGCCTTATTATTATTATTGGACCATGCTGGTCATTTATGAACATTTGAACATCTTGGCCATGTTCTGTTATAATCTCCACCCGGCACTGCCAGATGAGGACTGGCCACCCCACATAGCCTGGTTCCTCTCTAGGTTTCTTCCTGGGTTTTGGCCTTTCTAGGGAGTTTTTCCTAGCCACCGTGCTTCTACACCTGCATTGCTTGCTGTTTGGGGTTTTAGGCTGGGTTTCTGTACAGCACTTTGAGATATCAGCTGATGTACGAAGGGCTATATAAATAAATTTGATTTGATCTTACTTCAGTCTCATCTGAAAGTTGTAAATTCTTGGTTAACTGCACGAACCCTGGCTAACGATTTGAATCAGCAATACAAAATTGGGTATAATAATTGATTTACTAAATACCTAACTAATCACACAGAGTTACACATACACATAATTAAATCATAACTTGATTACAAATTACGTCATAAAGGAAAATGTCCCTAGCGGGCGGAACAGATATGACAGCTTGTTACACAAAGGAAAAGGGGCTGGGTTGAGTGAAAGAGCGGGAAGACTGAGGAACAAAGGGAGGAAGCTGTGCTATCGTAAATACAGTATGTTAAGCATTCTAAATTACCGCCCATTTGGAAAAGGAAAATGCAATAAATATTTACTCTGAGCTGCGCTTCAGTACATTGGTGGTAGATGGAAGACCGTGTTGCCCAACCGAGTCCTTTGAAGAATGTCTATGGTTGTCAATTGGATACGTTGTAGTAACATCGTTGGGTGATAGACGGAATACTCTGTCTGTTCCTTCCTCACCCTCGTTGCATCTGCTGTTGCTAACTCAACGGCTAGGAGGTATCACCTCTGTAGTGAATAAGAGTGCAACGTTCATACCATTCGCAACCAAAGCTCACGCTGATGTTGGTTTCGTTCTGTAGTTATTATCTGAACCATTCTGACATCGGACCGTCGTCCTACATCCTCAGAACAGAAAGTTATTTTGTCGTCAAGGGCTTATATAGGAAGGGAGAGGAGGAGGAACAGTTTTATAGCCCATGTCCCTTCACAGGGGTGGGCCACTGATTTAGCAGAGCCCTGTCTTATGAAAACCCATTCTCACATTTTAGAAGCTAAAATCACATTTCATCCCATCACGAAAAATGTAATATTCAAACATTCAAACATTTAAATTCCATGTGAATCCGATAACTCTGATGTGTAGACTTTCCACTGTAGAGTTTATGTCATCTTATCATTGATGAGAATGTCTCAGATGACAACCAAACTGACATCATATTCATTAAGTACCACCGCATATGTTCAATTGTTCGGATTACCAGAATATAGATAATTTCCCCCCACCTACTGATGTTTCCAGAATCTCTATGTTAACCAAGGGTTTTGCAAATGTAACCTCAGTAGGGTAGAGAGAGGAAAAAGGGGGAAAGAGGTATTCATGACTGTCATAAACCTACCCCCCAGGGCAACGTCATGACACAGGACAGTACACAGCTGCACAGCTACACGTCATTGCCTCTATCCACTACCCTGTTACGCTGAGGATGCTCTTGTGTTTACCAATGTATGAGAAATATGGTAATAGGCTGTATGAAAATGTAATTTATATATAAAAATGAGTTAATATACGACGGCACATCTCGGGGTTGGAGCGGCCATGTACAGCATCCTAAATGGCACCCTATTCCCTACGTAGTGCACTACTTTTAACCAGAGCCCTACGAGTTCTGATGAAAACTAGTGGACTAGATAGACAGTAGGGTGCTATTTGAGATGAAGACCAGTATCGCGATATTTGTTGGTAGCGTGGCAAGGAAACAAAACACGAAGGGGATTTAACTTCTTTTTGGGGAAACCTCATTGTGTTGTCATTCAGAGTCACATTTGCAATGCCACGAGCATGCAAAGCTGTGCTATTTGAGATGCAGACACAGCATATGGAAGGGATTGCTAAGGGGAATTTTGTGCCGATTCAGCCCCACAGCCACTTTCTCTTTTGACACGAGGCAATTGTGTTGTTTTGAAAAATGTCAGAAAGGTAAACTACTGTAAATTAATTGTTTGTTTTGTACAAAACTCCCTTGGATGAAGAGATACAGTTATAGTGTTGTCCCGGGGGACAAGGCCTCTGTGCTTTCAATTCATCCGTATGTCTATTTCTCATCTCAGCCCAGCTTTAGAAAAGGCAACACACTGCCTATGAATCAGTCATCCATTCAAGTAGCAAAGCATTAAAAAATCCATCCATACACATTGTACAAATACAGAACATTTTGTCACGGACATTGCAGCTAGATACGGTTCTGGCAGCCTCTTTTACGACTTAGGTTCCGGCCCAAATACCATCCTATTGAGGGTCCATATTTCTCTGGTCAAAAGTAGGGCACTATGTAGGGAATAGGGTGCCATTTTTTACATACACTTACCCTCCATTACATAAGACTGGATCACAAAGGGACCTTAATGGATTCAAGAGCATTACATGTTTTTTTAGGGCAGGCTTTTATAGTAGTTAGATTGTATCAATTGTGTGATTTTGCAGCTGGGGCAGAACACAGCTGAACTGATGAACAGGTTGTTTCCAGAAAAACTGAAGGGAAAGTAATTTTGCCTAGTGAAGGCTTTAATGACCTCAAAGTCACTTGGGTTTCACGCCTCATCATGATTTTACTACTATCAGGGTCACCCCTATACTATCACACACACTGTTGTGACGACCCTCCCACTGTTGTGAAGACCCTCCCACTGTTGTGAAGACCCTCCCACTGTTGTGACGACCCTCCCACTGTTGTGACGACCCTCCCACTGTTGTGACGACCCTCCCACACTGTGACGACCCTCCCACTCTGTGACGACCCTCCCACTGTTGTGATGACCCTCCCACTCTGTGAAGACACTCCCACTCTGTGAAGACACTCCCACTCTATGACGACCCTCCCACTGTTGTGACGACCCTCCCACACTGTGATGACCCTCCCACTCTGTGAAGACACTCCCACTCTGTGAAGACCCTCCCACTCTGTGAAGACCCTCCCACTCTGTGAAGACCCTCCCACTCTGTGACGACCCTCCAACTGTTGTGACGACCCTCCCACACTGTGACGACCCTCCCACTCTGTGAAGACACTCCCACTCTGTGACGACACTCCCACTCTGTGACGACCCTCCCACTCTGTGACGACCCTCCCACTCTGTGACGACCCTCCCACTCTAGTTAATACCTATATTTTTTGTTATTCCTAATCTCAACATTGTCTCCCATCTTTGTTACGGGCTACGAGCCGGTTCGTGACACTGTACACAAACACTCACTGTATTTATGCACGCACGCACACACACACACACACACACACACACATTGTCATTCCATAGTCATGCTCCTACAGGGATATTCAGTTCACACTCCTTGTAAAGGGTAGTGACACCTTGTTAGTGCTGAGTTCAACCTGAGATCTTTAGACTTACTCTTTAGGATGGGAGTTCATAAAGCCCTCTGCAAACCAAATGGCATCCTATTCCCTGTAGGGCCTCTGGTCAAAACTAGTGCACTATATCGGGAATAGGGTGACATTTGGCACAGACTGTTACAGCTATTATAATTGGCTCTCCTCTGAAGTAAATCAGACATTATAGTAATGGAACACATTACTGGAGAACATGTGACACTGCTTTAATAATGACCAATCAGCCAGGAAGAGCCTAGTGGGGGATCTGTCTAGTTCAAATGTATAGGGATTAACATGTGGGAGCTAAATCCCATACAACATTAAGAGTGTTCTCAGAAAGTGGATCATCTGCCTAATGAGGCTGTCCACTGATATTAAGAGGATAAATCATATTATTATAAGCTGGTGTGGTGAGGATAGAGTATTAGAGGCCTTGTGTGTGTGTGTGTGTGTGTGTGTGTGCGTGCGTGCGTGCGAAACTTTGTTTTATTGGTCGCAGACATATGTTTACCAGATGCTATTGTGGGTGTAGCGAAAGGCTTGTGTTCCAAGCTAAAATAATGGAATTAAGAAATACAGAAATATTTCAGAAACCAGTGTCGGAGATCAGAGTATAAATATAAATGTAAATACAGTTGAAGTTGGAAGTTAACATACACTTAGGTTGAAGTCATTAAAACGCGTTTTTCAACCATTCCACAAATTTGTTCACAAACAACAGTTTTGGCAAGTCGGTTAGGACATCTACTTTGTGCATGACACAAGTAATTTTTCCAACAATTGTTAACAGACAGATTATTTCACTTATAATTCACTGTATCACAATTCCAGTGGGTCAGAAGTTTACATACACTAAATTGACTGTGCCTTTAAACAGCTTGGAACATTCCAGAAAATGATGTCATGGCTTTAGAAGCTTCTGATAGGCTAATTTACATTATTTGAGTCAATTGCAGGTGTACCTGTGGATGTATTTCAAGGCCTCAAACTCAGTACCTTCAAACTCAGTACCTCTTTGCTTGACATCATGGGAAAATCAAAATAAATCAGCCAAGACCTCAGAAAAAACAATTGGACCCCTCCACAAGTCTGGTTCATCCTTGGGAGCAATTTCCAAATGCCTGAAGGTACCACGTTCATCTGTACAAACAATAGTACGCAAGTATAAACACCATGAGACCACGCAGCCATCATAACGCTCAGGAAGGAGATACGTTCTGTCTCCTAGAGATGAACATACTTTGGTGAGAAAAGTTCAAATCAATCCCAGAACAACAGCAAAGGACCTTGTGAAGACACTGGAGGAAACAGGTACAAAAGTATCTATATCCACAGTAAAATGAGTCCTATATCAACATAACCTGAAAGGCTGCTCATCAAGGAAGAAGCCACTGCTCCAAAAATACCGTAAAAAAGCCAGACTACAGTTTGCAACTGCACATGGGGACAAAGATCTTACTTTTTGGAAAAATGTCCTCTGATCTGATGAAACAAAAATAGGACTGGTTGGCCATAATGACCATCATTATGTTTGGAGGAAAAGGGGGACGATTGCAAGCTGAAGAACACCATCCCAACCGTGAAGCACGGGGGTGGCAACATCATGTTCTGGGGATGCTTTGCTTCAGGAGGGACTGGTGCACTTCACAAAATAGATGGCATCATGAGGGTGGAAAATTATGTGGATATATTTGAGCAACATCTCAAGACATCAGTCAGGAAATTAAAGCTTGGTCGCAAATGGGTCTTCCAAATGGACAATGACTCCAAGCATATTTTGAAAGTTGTGGCAAAAGGGCTTAAGGACAACAAAGTCAAGGTATTGGAGTGGCCATCACAAAGCCCTGACCTCAATCCCATAGAAAATTTGCAGGCAGAACTGAAAAAGCTTGTGCGAGCAAGGAGACCTACAAACCTGACTCAGTTTCATCAACTCTGTCAGGAGGAATGGGCCAAAATTCACCCAACTTATTGTGGGAAGTTTGTTGAAGGCCACCCAAAACGTTTGACCCAAGTTAAACCATTTAAAGGCAATGCTACCAAATACTAATTGAGTGTATGTAAACTTCTGACCCACTGGGAATGTGATGAAAGAAATAAACGCTGAATAAATCATTCTCTCAGGTATTATTCTGACATTTCACATTCTTAAAAAAAAGTGGTGATCCTAACTGACCTAAGACAGGGACGTTTCACTAGGATTAAATGTCAGGAATTGTGAAAAACTACTATTAAATGTAATTGGCTAAAACTTCCAACTTCAACTGTACATATGAGATGAGTAATGTAAGGTATGTAAACATTATATAAAGTGGCATTGTTTAAAGTGGCTAGTGATACATTTATTACATGCAATTTGTATTATTATAGTGGCTAGAGATGAGTCAGTATGTTGGCAGCAGCTACTCAATGTTAGTAATGGCTGTTCAACAGTCTGATGGCCTTGAGATAGAAGCTGTTTTTCAGTCTCTCGTTCCCCCGATTTGATGCACCTGTACTGACCTCGCCTTCTGGATGATAGAGGGGTGAACAGGCAGTGGCTCGGGTGGTTGTTGTCTTTGATCTTTTTGGCCTTCCTGTGACATCTGGTGGTGTAGGTGTCCTGGAGGGCAGGTAGTTTTTCTCTGGTGATGCATTGTGCAGACCTCACTATCCTCTGGAGAGCATTTTGTTTGTGGGCGGAGCAGTTGCTGTACCAGGCGGTGATACAGACCGACAGGATGCTCTCGATTGTGCATCTGTAAAGGTTTGAGTGTTTTTGGTGACAAGCCAAATTTCTTCAGCTGCTGCGCCTTCTTCACCACACTGTCTGTGTTGGTGGACCATTTCAGTTTGTCCGTGATATGTACGCTGAGGAACTTAAAACGTTCCACCTTCTCCACTACTGTCACGTCGATGTGGATAGGGGGGCTGCTCCCTCTGCTGTTTCACGATCATCTCCGTTGGTTTGTTGACGTTGAGTGAGAGGTTATTTTCCTGATACACACACTACGAGGGCCCTCACCTCCTCCCTGTAGGCCATCTCGTCGTTGTTGGTAATTAAGCCTACCACTATAGTGTTGTCTGCAAACTTGATGATTGAGTTGGAGGCGTGAATGGCCACACAGTCATGGGTGAACAGGGAGTACAGGAGAGGGCTGAGAATGCACGCATATGTGGGCCCCCGGTGTTGAGGATCAGCGGGGTGGAGATGTTGTTTCCTACCCTCACCACCTGGGGGCGGCCCGTCAGGAGGTCCAGGATCCAGTTGCACAGGGCGGGGTCATGTCCCAGGGTCGAGCTTAATGATGAGTTTGGAGGGTACTATGGTGTTAAATGCTGAGCTGTAGTCGCTGAACAGCATTCTTACATAGGTATTCCTCTTGTCCAGATGGATTAGGGCAGTGTGGTTGCCATTGCGTCGTCTGTGGACCTATTGGGGCGGTAAGCAAATTGGAGTGAGTCAAGGGTGTCAGGTATTGTCGAGGTGTTATGGTCCTTGACTAGTCTCTCAAAGCACGTCATGATGACGGATGGTCATTTAGCTCAGTTACCATAGCTTTCTTGGGATTTCTTGGGCTTTCTTGTGATTATCTTGGTAGATAATGCGGTCGGCATTTGATTGTAAGGATTTCTATGTCAGGTAAACAAAATTACTTGAGTTCCTGTATGTTGTTATGATCACACCACATCTCGTTAACCTTTCTGGCGCAGGCGTTCCACTTACGACCCACCTCGACAACATCCGGTGAAATTGCAGAGCGACAAATTCAAAATACAGAATTCAAAATGCACACGTCATAATAAACATTCATAAAAAATACAAGTGTTATACTTCGGCTTAAAGATTAACTTCTTGTTAATCCAGCCGCTTTGTCAGATTTCAAAAAGGCTTTACGGCAAAAGCATACCCTGCGATTATATGAGGACAGCTCCCCGCTTACAAAAGCATACTGTCACGCCCTGACCTTAGATATCTCTGTTTTCTATATATTTTGGTTAGGTCAGGGTGTGACTAGGATGGGTACTCTAGTTTTTGTATGTCTCGGGATTATTGTATGTTTTTGTTGGCTTGATACGGTTCCCAATCAGAGACAGCTGTTTATCGTTGTCTCTGATTGGGGATCATATTTAGGTAGCCATTTTCCTCATTTGTGTTGTGGGATCTTGTCTATGTAAAGTTGCCTTAGTGCACATCAGTAGCTTCACGTTTCGTTTGGTTGTTTGTTGTTTTGTTAGGTGAGTTTCAGTTTATAAAAATTATGTGGAACTCTACTCACGCTGCGCCTTGTTCCGATTCTTACGACGAACGTGACAGAAGATCCCACCACCAACGGTCCAAGCAGCATGTTCATGAGGAGCAGGGATCCTGGGCCCCAGAGAAAAGTGAGTGGAGGACATCCTGGACCAGGGAGGAGATAATGGTAGGGGACAAGACCCTGCCATGGAAGCAGGCGGAGGCAGCGAAAGAGGAACGGCAACGATACGAGGGGACACGGCTAGCACGGAAGCCCGAGAGGCCGCTCCAAAAAAATGTTTTGGGGGGGAACACAGGGTGATTGGCGGAGGTAGGGTTTAGACCTGAGCCAACTCCCCGTGCTTACCGTGGGGAGCGTGTGACTGGTCAGGCACCGTGTTATGCAGTGATGCGCACGGTGTCTCCAGTGCACATTCATAGCCCGGTACGTTCTATTCCAGCTCCCCGCATTTGCGGAGCTAGAGTGGGCATCCAGCCAGGACGGTTGTGCCGGATCAGTGCTCCTGGTCTCCAGTACACCTCTTCGGACCAGGATATCCTTCACCGGCTCTTCGTACTGCCAGTACGCCTTCCCGCCCAGTGCGTCCTGTGCCAGCGCCCCGCTCGTATCGAGCTAAAGTGAGCATCCAGCCAGGACGCATTGTGCCAGCTCTACGTTCCAGGTCTCCAGTGCGCCTCCACAGTCCAGTACGTCCTGTGCCTCCTCTCTGCACTCGCCCTGAGGTGTGTGTCATCAGCCCGGTGCCACCTGCACCGGTCCCACGAATCAGGTCTCCAGTGCGCCTCCACAGTCCAGTACGTCCTGTCCCTCCTCTACGCACTTGCCCTGATGTGCGTGTCATCAGCCAAGTGCCACCTGTACCGGTCCCACGCATCAGACCTCCAGTGCGATCCACAGTCCAGAGCTTCCGGCGACAGTCCACAGTCTAGAGCTTCCGGCGACAGTTCCCAGTCCAGAGCTTCCGGCGACAGTTCCCAGTCCAGAGCTTCTGGCGAAAGTTTCCAGTCCGGAACCTCCAATGACGGTCCACAGTCCGGTACCTCCAACAATGGTCCACAGTCCGAAACCTCCAACGACGGTCCCCAGTCCGGGGTCCGGCGACGGTCTCCAGTCCGGGGTCTTCGGCGACGATCCCCAGTCCGGGTCGACTGGCGACGAGCTGCAGTCCAGAGCCTCCGCCGATGATCCGCAGTCCAGAGCCTCTGGCGATGATCCATGGTCCAGTTCCACAAAGTTGAGGGATCAGCATAAGGAGGGGGGGAGAGGGGGCTGCATCCTGAACCGGAGCCGCCACCGAGGGTAGATGCCCACCCGGACCTCCCCTATAGGTTCAGGTTTGGGGCCGGGAGTCCACACCTTTGTGGGGGGGAGGGGGGGTACTGTCACGCCCTGACCTTAGATATCTCTGTTTTCCTATATATTTTGGTTAGGTCAAGGTGTGACTAGGGTGGGTTCTCTAGGGTTTTTGTATGTCTACGGATTTTTGTATGTCTGTGTTGTGGGATCAGTAGCTCCACGTTTCATTTTGGTTGTTTGTTGTTTTGTTAGGTGAGTTTCAGTTTATTAAAATGATGTGGAACTCTACTCACGCTGCGCCTTGGTCCGATCCCTACGACGAACGTGACACATACAAACATTTTACAACCAAGTAAAGGAATTTCAAAAGTCAGAAACAGCGATAAAATTAATCACTTACCTTTGAAGATCTTCATATGGTTGCAATCACAAGAGTCCCAGCTAAACAATAAAAGTTCATTTTGTTTGATAAAGTCCTTCTTTATATCCCAAAAACTAAGTTTTGTTGGCTCGTTCTGTTCAGTAATCCACTGGCTCCAAGGCGGTCAAAACAGGCAGACGGAATACATCCTAATAGTATCGTTGAAGTTTGTCAAAACATGTCAAACGATGTTTATAATTAATCCTCCGGTTGTCAATTGTCTAAATAATCGATAATGTTTCAACCGGACAATAGCGCATTCAATAGAAAGGAAAAACAACGAAGAGCGCACGCTCGGTCATCCGCATAAACCAGCACTGCATGATTCTACAGTCCACTGACAGGTAGGTCTCATTCTTCTTCATTTTTCAGAAAACAAGCCTGAAACATAATCTACCAATTATATGCATATCCTAGCTTCTGGGCCTGAGTAACAGGCAGTCTACTTTGAGCACGCTACTCATTTAGATGTCGAAATATGGCCCCCAAACCAAAAGAAGTTTTAATCATAAGGCATACCTCCCCGTCCTACTTCTTACCATAGAGATGTTTGTTTTTGTTGGCGCGATGCGTGAAGAAACCAGGTGGCTGTACCGACTCTGATAACGTATCCCAAGTGAGCCATGTTTCCGTGAAACAAAGAACGTTACAATCTCTGATGTCTCTCTGGCAACCCTTGCTTGGATTTCGTCTACCTTGTTGTCAAGAGACTGGACATTGGTGAGTAGTATACTCGGGAGCGGTGCGCGATGTGCCCGTCTACGGAGCCTGACCAGAAGACCGCTCCATCTTCCCCTTCTGCGGCGCCGTTGTTTCGGTTCGCCGGCTGGGATCCGATCCATTGTTTTGGGTGGTGGACCAAACAGAGGATCCGCTTCGGGAAAGTCGTATTCCTGGTCGTAATGTTGGTGAGTTGATGTTGCTCTTATATCCAATAGTTTTTCCCGGCTGTATGTAATAAGACTTAAAATTTCCTGGGGTAACAATGTAAGAAATATGACAAAAAAATACAAAATACTGCATAGTTTCCTAGGAACGCAAAGCGAGGCGGCATCTCTGTCAGCGCCGGAAGCTCAGAAAAGACAGGTTTGTTCCGCTGCTGTTGGTTGGTTGATGTTTTTCTTTTCTTTAAATGTAAATGTGAGTTCCTGAACCACAGTTTCTTCCTCTGTAGATCTGCTGGAGAGTCTCCTGTGGTCTGTCGCTCCAGGCTTCAAACTGCTTCTCTGCCTGTAGTTTCTGTATCCATCCCAAATGGCAAAGACTGAAGAAAACTAGAATCTCTCTTCTTGATCTCCTCTCCATAATATTGGTCAATATTTCAGGCTCTTGAAATCATCTCTCCCTCAATACCATCCCAATTTCATGACACATACTACATCATGACATATTATTACATTGACACTGGAAAAGAAAAATGGATGCTAAATGAATCAATGTTAATTAACTATTTGGAAAGCAGCATTGTGAGATCTGATTGTCTCTGCACTTGATGCCAGGAACCCAGTGTTAATCCTATCTCACCAGAGAGACAGTAGTTGGCTGCTGGTGGTGGCGTGCGTGTCTGTGCATGTGTGTGTGCATGTGTGTGTGCTGTGTGTGTCTGTGTGTCTGTGAGCTAAGGGAAAAGGAGGGACCAGCCTGTTTTTCCAAAGGTGTATTTGGTCATTAGTGAATGTTCCGAGGGAAATGTAGCTCAACATCCTAATAAGGCACATCTGAAATCACTGCTCTAGAAAATTACCACTCCTGTCTCTACGTACCAAGACTGTGCCAAGACTGGGGGGACTTCTAAGTGACTGTTTTTGCCTGTGATCAAACATGCATTACAGGTCGTCTTCAAAGCCCAGACAATGTGAGTGAGAGACGCTGGCAGAACAGGGCAGAGCTGGTGTAGGATCACTGAATCACACACCCCAGAGGAACACACACACACACACACACACACACACACACACACACACACACACACACTCACACACACAAACAAACAAATGAGCACAGACACAAAGACACCGGAGGACAACTCACATTCAGTCACTGTTGTTCCATGTCTTTTATCCCTATCAGTTATGAAGGTACACAATGAGAGCATATTAAATAGATTAGGGCAAAGATATTATTTTATTTATCCAACATCAATTCTAAGTAAAAAATGTGACAATAATATCCTCCTTCATGTTACTTATTCTGTTTTATCCGTTGAGATGTGTTTAATGTCATTGAAAGCTATGCATCCCTGATGGCACCCTATTGCCTGTGGGCCCTGGTGGAAAAGATGGCATCCTATTGCCTGTGGCCCCTATAGAAATGATGGCACCCTATTGTCTGTGGGCCCTGGTGGAAATGATGGCACCCTATTGCCTGTGGGCCCTATAGAAATGATGGCACCCTATTGCCTGTGGGCCCTATAGAAATGATGGCACCCTATTGCCTGTGGGCCCTATAGAAATGATGGCACCCTATTGCCTGTGGGCCCTGGTGGAAATGATGGCACCCTATTGCCCGTGGGCCCTATAGAAATGATGGCACCCTATTGCCTGTGGGCCCTGGTGGAAAAGATGGCACCCTATTGCCTGTTGGCCCTGGTGGAAATGATGGCACCCTATTGCCTGTGGGCCCTGGTGGAAAAGATGGCATCCTATTGCCTGTGGGCCCTGGTGGAAATGATGGCACCCTATTGCCTGTGGGCCCTGGTGGAAACTATGGCATCCTATTGCCTGTGGGCCCTATAGAAATAATGGCACCCTATTGCCTGTGGGCCCTGGTGGAAATGATAGCACCCTATTGCCTGTGGGCCTTGGTGGAAATTATGACATCCTATTGCCTGTGGGCCCTGGTAGTAAAAGATGGCACCCTATTGCCTGTGGGCCCTGGTATAAACTAATGGCACCCTATTGCCTGTGGGCCCTGGTATAAACTAATGGCACCCTATTGCCTGTGGGCCCTGGTAGAAGCTAATGTACTATGGTGAATAGGGTGCTATTTGGGTTTAATTACACATCTGTTCAAAGTCACTCTTGGTTGCGTCCCTGTGACGTAGAAGTCCGTCACTGGCCGCGGGCAGCATTTGGTTCTTTAACGCACACACATATTCATCACTCCTCCCTGCGCCATTATACCATAAGTTAACAATGTGGGTCGACATACAATTTAACTTCTGTCTTGGTGCATGCATTTCACACTTGTCAATGTTCATATTTGAGAGATACAATAATTATTATACTTATCAATGTTGTGGATGAGCGCATTGTTTGTTTGTTCTGTACCTCTCTCTCCATCTCTGTAGCTTCTGGGTATGCTGGAAAAGGACCCGAGCTAAGGGAATTGGGTTGGCTTTATAGTGCCTGTCCCAAATGGCTCATTAATGCATATGGGCATATTGAAGGATATTGTCAGTAATGATGTAATGTTGTAAATGTTATGTTGTGATATTGTTTAAAACCGTGTTGCAATGTATATCCTTTAGTATGTTTAGTTCATGGAAAATGTAGGTTTGTATTGTTAATTGATTAATTCATTAGGGTTAATTGTTCTGAGGGGAGGGGCTAGCCCTACAAAAGGAGCCTCTCTCCAGTCTCTAAGGGGAATTTTTTTCGGGATTGAGCTGTGGATGGGGCAGCATTGTTGTTAAGCTGTCCCATAAGGTAGACGTTGATGGCAGTACTGTTGTTTTCTGTTCCGGAATCACTTGTAAATAAACACCTTTGCACAGAAGAACTTTTGCGGTTCCGCCATCTTTTTATTTTTATAGAGGTTAGGTTATCCAGTTTAGCCATCTGGCCTACTCTACGTGACATATGGTGGCAGTGGTGGGATGGCGTACCGCAAATCAGTGAATTCCAACAAGAGAGGTAAAGGAATGTGTACAGGATTACGTTCTCAGCAACAGCATCAACTGTCAGAAAAGGTACCTGAAGTTGAACCGGGGTGGAATACCATGGAATCGTCTGGTGAAGAAGAGGTCAAGTATGAGAACCTAGGAGCCCGACCGCGGGGCCAAAGACAACCAGAACTGGGTGAGCTGCTGACTGAAGGAGCAGTTGGGGGACCAGAACCACACCCAACCATGGTAACCCTTTTTCAGCAACTTTTCACCTGCCTTGAGAGGAGGGACGAAGACCTCAAGCAGGAGTTACGTGGCCTACGCCAATCTATCCTCACAGCTCCCCACCAGGCGGAACTCGTCAGTGAGAGCCCAAGATTGGGTCTTCCAACACCAGGACGACAAAGGCTCGATGCAGCAGGGACTTCAACTCCACAGCAGGCACCCCAAGCAGTAATGAGGCCAGAGTGAGCGGCATGCTGCAGTATTTTTGTACATCAGTATACATGGAGGGCCAAAAGAAACGGGAGCCTAGCCTAAGATAGGTCTTATGTTGCCCTAGATGGCCTGCCCATGGAACTGTATGTGCAAGGTTGAGAACAAGTGGTCTACAGGTAGATGGCACCACCAACTTCCTGCTATCTGCCTCTGACCCAAGGTAGAGTATGTGGTTGTCTACTGTGTAAATCCCCCCACATAAAGATTGACTGTCCCCAGCTAAGGCCTTGTCAAACAAACATTTCAAGGTTGCGTCAGACTTCTGCAGAGTAGCAAAATTTTGTGGAACATCCCATTGCACCTCTAACCCAGACACATCAGCAACAGGTACAGGGGTTCCCACATACTTCTCAAGACGCCGCTGGCGGCGTGACTTTCTGGGCCCTTTGGTTCCCCCCTCGCACAGACTATCACACAAGTCAGGCAGAGGTTGTAAACCAGCTTTGGCCTGGGCACGAGTGACAACTGAACATGCCATCTGAACATCAGACTGGCAAACTGACTGCTCATATAGCTGACCCCCACACTTCCCAACAGATCAGAGAGTACAGGCACATCCCTCCCCAAAATCATCTCAAAAGGTAGCTTCTCCATTACCCCAACTTTGAGGAGGTATTTCTGACCCTGAATCTCAACTGTGAGCTCAGCTGTGGGCTGGTGTGACTGGTCACCATGGACACATTGGATCAGTGTCTGATGACCATAATCAATGTCATTAACAGGTACATTACCTTTTCTGATCAATGACAGGGAACTGCCGGTGCCAATCATTGCAGTAAGACTTTTACCATTCACTTTTACAGGTACCAAGCATGACCCTTCCAGAGTCTGTCTATTCTGAACACCATCCCCCTCTCTGGGTACATAACAGTAACCTGAGAGCTTGGATTTACGTAGCGGACACATTGAAGCTTTGTGCCCCTGCTGCCGGCAGTAAAAACAGGTCAGACCCCTCCCATCAGAGCGAACTGCATGATCCCTTACCTCCCTCCCAGACACATAACCCCCAGAGTTACCTCCACCATCTCTGGTGTTTCTGATGTCCCTTGTGTCTCTGAGACTCCTTGGAGCGGGTGCTGCAGGTTGTGGTGGGCCCCCTTTACGTGCATTAAGATACTGCAGTGCAAGCTTGGCCGCCATAAGCCCGTCCTTGGGCTCGTGCTCTCGGACCCAGGTTCGAATGTCGTGTGGTAGAACTTGTAGAAGTTGCTCGAGGATGATGACCTCCCGATTTCGTCCTGTATCTTCTCCCCCGGTCGAACCCATCGTCGGTAGAGACCCTTGAGGCGGTGGTACATCTCTGTCGGCGACTCACCCGATGGCGTTGATGCAGCTCTGAAGCGTTTCCGGTAGGTTTCCGGTGAGATGTCAAACTTCACCAGCAGCGCTTCCTTCAAGCCCTTGTAGACATTGGCCAGCCCCTCATCCATTGCTGTGTAAGCCTCTAAGGCCTTGCCCGTGAGCAATGGGACAAGCCTGCAGGCCCACTCTACCTCAGGCCACTGCCACGTCTTAGCCATGCGCTCAAACCTCAGCAGGTAGTTTTCAATGTCCTCCCCTGCTGGTATGAGGGCATCTTTGGCTCCTTCCTCAGGAATGCTGGAAGATGGACGTTAACACTGCTGGACTGGTCTCCTGGTGCTGGCCTCATTACTGCTTGGGGTGCCTGCTGTGGAGTTGAAGTCCCTGCTGCATCGAGCCTTTGTCGTCCTGGTGTTGGAAGACCCAATCTTGGGCTCTCACTGACGAGTTCCGCCTGGTGGGGAGCTGTGAGGATAGATTGGCGTAGGCCACGTAACTCCTGCTTGAGGTCTTCGTCCCTCCTCTCAAGGCAGGTGAAAAGTTGCTGAAAAAGGGTTACCATGGTTGGGTGTGGTTCTGGTCCCCCAACTGCTCCTTCAGTCAGCAGCTCACCCAGTTCTGGTTGTCTTTGGCCCTGCGGTCGGGCTCCTAGGTTCTCATACTTGACCTCTTCTTCACCAGACGATTCCATGGTATTCCACCCCGGTTCAACTTCAGGTACCTTTTCTGACAGTTGATGCTGTTGCTGAGAACGCAATCCTGTACACATTCCTTTACCTCTCTTGTTGGAATTCACTGATTTGCGGTACGCCATCCCACCACTGCCACCATATGTCACGTAGAGTAGGCCAGATGGCTAAACTGGATAACCTAACCTCTATAAAAATAAAAAGATGGCGGAACCGCAAAAGTTCTTCTGTGCAAAGGTGTTTATTTACAAGTGATTCCGGAACAGAAAATAACAGTACTGCCATCAACGTCTACCTTATGGGACAGCTTAACAACAATGCTGCCCCATAAGGTAGACGTTGATGGCAGTACTGTTATTTTCTGTTCCGGAATCACTTGTAAATAAACACCTTTGCACAGAAGAACTTTTGCGGTTCCGCCATCTTTTTATTTTTATAGAGGTTAGGTTATCCAGTTTAGCCATCTGGCCTACTCTACGTGACAGTCCCAAACAGCATGCAGACTTATAATTGAGGAAATCGTACATCAGGTGGAAGAAACAAAAAAGGTGTATGCCAAAGAGTGTCTCATACACCAGAATCTATAAAGTATATATTGTCTCATACACCAGCATCTATAGAGTATATAGTGTCTCATACACTAGAATCTATAGAGTATATAGTGTCTCATACACCAGAATCTATAGAGTATATAGTGTCTCATACACCAGAATTTATAGAGTATATAGTGTCTCATACACCAGAATCTATAGAGTATATAGTGTCTCATACACCAGAATCTATAGAGTATATAGTGTCTCATACACCAGAATCTATAGAGTATATAGTGTCTCATACACCAGAATCTATAGAGTATATAGTGTCTCATACACCAGAATCTATAGAGTATATAGTGTCTCATACACCAGAATCTATAGAGTATATATTGTCTCATACACCAGCATCTATAGAGTATATAGTGTCTCATACACCAGAATCTATAGAGTATATAATGTTTCATACACCAGAATCTCCAAATGATGCCAAAAGCAGAGTCATCAGTCCAACAATCAGCTTTTATAAATAAAAACATAATAGAGACAAGTTAGATTGAATATATTTTTTAAATAGAAACACGTAACATTCATTGACATAATAAAGTAGTTAAGAGGCCATTTCAGAGTTGCATATTTTTTGTTTATGTCATGTTGAAAAATAAAACCAGATCATGGTAACAAGATTGAGCAATGATATAGCAGGCTTTTACCTGAGGCAATTCTTTTCCAGGGGTGAGTTTGACTCTGCCACAGTGTGAAAGTGATTATGACTGACGGTTAAGAGTCAGAAAGAGATTGACGGGAATAATTCCCCCTGACAGATACATTTAGTTTAGCAGCATAGAGACAGCCATGGGTGGCCATGTTCCTTTTTTTTAGCAGGAAGAAATGCAGAGACATTCATTGAGATAACCATTTGTACATTATCCATTTGTACATTGTTACAACACTGTATATATATACTGTATATGTAATTTGACATTTGTAATGTCTTTATTGCTTTGAAACTTCTGTATGTATAATGTTTACTGTTAATTTTTTATTGTTTATTTCACTTTATATATTATCTACCTCACTTGCTTTGGCAATGTAAACACATGTTTCCCATGCCAATAAAGCCCCTTGAATTGAATTGAATTGAGATAACAGGAAATCAGTTACACACACACGCTTGCACACCTACACCCACATGCACCTACACCAACATGCACACTAACACACGTGCACACTAACACACGTGCACACTAACACACACACACACACACACACACACACACACACACACACACACACACACACACACTATTGAACCCTTCGATAGTGTGCTAAAGGAACACAACAGACATCACACTGAGATTACAGTGCTTTCAGGAAGTATTCAGATCCCTTGACTTTGTCCACATTTTGTTGTGTTAAAGCCTGAATTTAAAATGGGTTAAATTGAGATGTTGTGTCACTGGCCTACACACAATAACCCCATCATTTCAAAGTGGAATAATGTTTTTGGAAATGTTTACAAATTACTTTTTTTTTTATATATATATATATATATTTTTGTACAATTGCTAGGACATATTTCTCAATAGAAAGGAAACTCTTCACACAGTTCTAACCAAATTTCAGCTTGGCACAGCAGTTAATTTCACAACCAAAATGCACTAAAACTACCAAAACACTTCACACAGGTCTCAAATCAACTCATTCTTCCATAACACTAGCAAAGGTTGTCACCCAACAAGCACACATTGTCACTCATAAAACAACGACCTAAAAAAACCCACTAACAACAGGTAGCATTATACAATGTTTTCTTCTGTAAAATGTCTTTACAAAACAACAATGACACCTCTCTACTGTTTAGAATTCACTGCAGTATATGTAACAGGAATTCATCCGACATGATGCAATATGCTTCAATATCTTTTTTGGCATTGAGTGATTCCAAAAATACAAGAAAGTGTATATACACCATCTACCGATACAGATGCAGTAGCAATGCTAGTCAACCCTGTCTTCTGCATTGGGCCACAGGTTCTCATCCACATTACTTCTTACGTCATCTTGGGCAATACACCTAGGAAAGAATCTTATGGCATGCCTAGTCTATCCCTGGCAATCTTTTGCAGATATGTCCAGGCATCCAGCATTCATTGCGTCCAGGAGGGACATTTGATCATGTGGATGGTGGTCATAGACCTTCCACCTCCAAGAGGAAAAGAATTCCTTTATGGGGTTGAGGAATGGCAACAAAGGTTGGAGGAAATGTGACACCATCCCCGGAGGGACTGCAAACCGCTCTGTGACTGCATGGGAGTGGTGAAATGTCACATTGTCCTATACAATTACAAACGTTGGCTGATTTCACCTGTTGGCACCCCTCTGGCTCGGGAAATCCACTGTGGCTCTTTTCCCCAATCACATTCCTTCCTCGCCGCCGTGTTTTGACTAAGTTGAAACCAGCCTCATCCACAAAGATGAATACGTGGGGTGTTTGCCTGGCCTCAATCTCTATGACTCTCTAAAATACATCCACAAGGCAACATAGGAGTTAGGTTATTATGGTAGTTTACATTATACCTAAAACATGCCATTGTGTTCCTCTGCCCTGTTTAGTTTTTGTTCAAAACCAGTTCTGTATTTTATAATCATCTTATCTGGGCTTATTGGTTTCTGAGTTTCTTGACTCGTTCAGTTTCTCTCAAAGGGGACAACTGCTTCATCCTGACTTGATGTTGTTTCAGGATTCTAGAAATAGTTGTTCTGGTTACATTGTGAATATTTCCAAATGTAATGTTGTCTGCCAACACTGTCCCAAATCTCTGTGTTTTATGCCATTGTTTCTGATGACCATATAAACAATGGTAGTATCCTGCTCAGCAGTGAATATCCTACCTCTCCCGCCTGTGGGAGGAAACAGTTGGGTCCTAAGCAGAAATACAAAAAAATTACACACAAGTGGGTTTGGAGGCTTTGCTCAATTTACTTCTGTAATGTGCAGTTCAGTCAGAAGCCCTTGCAGAATGCACATCTTATCTGTTACTTTGCTGGAAATGTCTCACAATAGATGCCACTGTTGAGCGTAGCAGATTTGTCTGCACTCTCAGACCAGCCTCTTTCATTGATAGACCATGATTTATTACATGATCAATTATAGCAGCCCTAATCTCATCTGAGACGACAGCTCTTGATCTTCCTCTCAGTCTTCCTCCACCATGCATACATACTCCTCTTCCTCTCCCAGCCACTCTTCTTCCTCTGTCAGCCACTTTTCTATCTCTGTCTGGTTCCATGTTTACATTACACTGCAGCATTATGTACCCTTTTGTATAGATGGTAATGACACTGACACCTGTGTAGGTGTTCAGCTACAATGGGAATCAGCTGTGTTTGGTCTAATTGTTTTGATAGTATTTCATTTGGAATATATTTCAATATGGTATTACTGTAGAAATGTAGCAAATTGCTGATTCATTCAATTTTGTGTTGTGTTTTCAACTTAAATCTAACAGTTTTGAAAAGAGTATGTAAACATGTGTAAATTGGCCTGTAGGTACATAGAGTTTTGGTGGTGGTTGTGTCTGCGTAAGAAAATAATTCATGACATTTGAAAGATGTAGTCATTGAATGCATTTTGTTACATAAGCAATGAAAAATTATCCACAGTTTAGGCCTGCTGACGTAACCTAAGTATTGAGAAATGGGTCCCAGCGATTGTAAAATACTGTAACACAAAATCCAAAGCTGAAATGTCTTGAGTCAATAAGTATTTGTTATAGCAAGCCTAAACAATTTTAGGAGGAATACACTACATGTGTTTAACAAATCACACAATACGTTACATGGACCGCAATAATAGTGTTTCACATGATTTTTCAGCTCTGTAACCTAAACATACAATTAGCTGTGAGGTCCCTCAGTCAGGCAGTGCATTTCAATCACAGATTCAACCACAAAGACCAGGGAGGTTTTCAAATGCCTCGCAAAGAAAGGCCCCTTTTGGTAGATGGGTAAAAAAAGCTGACATGTATTATCCCTTTGAGCATGGTGAAGTTAATTACACTTTGGATGGTGTAACAACACACCCAGTCAATAGAAAGATACAGGCTTCCTTCCTAACTCAGTTGCCGGAGAGGAAGGAAACCGCTCAGGAATTTCACCATGAGGCTGATGGTGACTTTTTAAAACAGTTACAGAGTTTAATGGCCGTGATAGGAGAAAACTGAGGATGGATGAAGACTGTAGTTACTCCGCAATACTAACCTAATTGTCAGAGTGAAAAGAAGGAAGCCTTTACAGAATACAAATATTCCAAAACATGCATCCTGTCTGCAACAAGGCACTAAAGTAATACTGCAAAAGATTGTGGCAAAGCAATTCACTTTTTGAACGTGTTATTTTTGGAGCAAAACCAAAGCAACACGTTACTGAATACCACTCCATATTTTCAAGCATAGTGGTGGCTGCATCATGTTATGGGTATTTTTGTAATCGTTAAGGACTGGGGAGTTTTTCAGGACAAAAAATAAACAGAATAGAGTTTAAGTACTGGCAAAATCCTATAGGAAAACCTGGTTCAGTCTGGTTTCCACCAGAGACTGGGAGATAAATTCACCCTTCAGCAGGACAATGACCTGAAACAGAAGCCCAAATCTACACTGGAGTTGATTACCAAGAAGACAGTTAATGATCCTGAGTAGCCGAGTTAGTTTCAACTTAAATCTACTTGAAAATCCATGGAAAGACCTGAAAATGGTTGTCTAGCAATGATCAACAACTAATTTGACAGATTTTTCACATAGTCAGCTCAGGGATTAGAACCATCAAACTTTCAGTTACCAGCTGAATGCTCTTAACCACTAGGCTACCTGCTAACTGCCTGGTGCCCAATCAATAAGCATATAGTTCGTAAAGGGCTCGTAAGTAAGCGTTTTGCGGTAAAGTCTACACCTGTTGTATTTTTCACAAAAATATGATTTGATATTCGGTATGGTACCATAAACCTCATACTGTTCAACCTCAAATTATCCAAATCCCGGGTTTTGCAACAGCATCACTTTAAAGCTAGCAACTGACTAACACAACAATGCCTAAAGCTAACAACTGGCTAACCCCACGATGCTTAAAGCCACCAATTAACCCCACAATGCTCAAATCCACCAATTAACACCACCATGCTTATAGCTAGCAACTGGCTAACCCAACAATGCATATAGCTAGCAACTGGCTAACCCTACAATGCTTAAAGCCACTGACTGGCTAACCCCATAATGCTTAAAGCCACTGACTGGCTAACCCCATAATGCTTAAAGCCAGTGACTGGCGAATCCCACAATGCTTAAAGCCAGTGACTGGCTAAACCCACAATGCATATAGCCAGTGACTGGCTAACCCCACAATGCTTAAAGCCAGTGACTGGCTAACCCCACAATGCTTAAAGCCAGTGACTGGCTAACCCCACAATGCTTAAAGCCAGTGACTGGCTAAACCCACAGTGCATATAGCCAGTGACTGGCTAACCCCACAATGCTTAAAGCCAGTGACTGGCTAACCCCACAATGCTTAAAGCCAGTGACTGGCTAACCCCACAATGCTTAAAGCCAGTGACTGGCTAACCCCACAATGCTTAAAGCCAGTGACTGGCTAACCCCACAATGCAAAAATTATAAAAAGCAGAGAGTGGCCAGTAAAACATAAAGTAAAGTGATCCACATGCAAGTGGCGCTTTAGGGATCCTATTTTTTTAATGCTGAAACATTGTGGTGTTAATTGGTGGCTTTGAGCACTGTGGGGTTAATTTCTGGCTTTAAGCATTGTAGGGTTATCCAGTCACTAGCTTTAAGTATTGTAGGGTTATCCAGTCACTGGCTTTAAGCATTGTGGGTTTAGCCAGGTGGTGGCTTTGAGCATTGTGGGGTTAGTCAGTTGCTAGCTCAGCAACGGAGGCTGAATGGAACCATTATGTCCTCTGGAGCCTCCCGTCAGGTTGAAAGGTTAATCTATCTCTCCAATTGGTTTCTTGATTCAAGAGAAAATTCTGCATAATGAAAATTATGCAAAAACGTTAACATGTATTGTAGAGAGTGAGGGGGAGGCTCCCAGGGGCCAGACTGCAGTGTCTCTGTCTGTCTGTTCATCTGTCCAGCTCTCCTTTGATCATGAAAGGACTATTAATTAAGAAAAACCTTTCAACACTTCAGGATCGGACCCTTTCTTTCAATTTTTGCCTAAAATGACAAACCCAAATGTAACTGCTTGTATCTCAGGCTCTGAAGCAAGGCTATGCATATTCTTGGTACCATTTGAATGGAAAAACTTTGAATTTTATGAAAGGTGGAAGTAATGTAGGAGAATATATCTGATAAAAAACGTTCTTTGGACTTTTGATGTGCCATCATCATTGAAATGCAAGAGAAAGGCTGTCATGTATTATTCCAGCCCAGGTGCAATTTAGATTTCGGCCACTAGATGGCGGCAGTGTACGTGCAAATTTTAGACTGATCCAATGAACCATTTAATTACTGTTAAACATTTTGTATCAAGACTGCCCAATTGTGCCTAATAGACTGCCCTATTGTGCCTAATTGACTTATTAATAACTTTTCATGTTCAAAATTGTCCACTCTCCTCAAACAATAGCATGGCATTCTTTCACTGTAATAGCTACTGTAAATTGGACAGTGCAGTTAGATTAACAAGCATTTAAGCTTTCTGCAATATCAGATATGTCTATGTCCTGGGAAATTGTCTTGTTACTTACAATCTCATAAAACTTTATCGCTGTCACGCCTTGGTCTTAGTATTTTGTGTTTATATATTTTTTTGGTCAGGCCAGGGTGTGACATGGGTTTATTTTGCGTTGTGTTTTGGTATTGGGGTTTTTAGTAGGTATTGGGATTGTGGCTGAGTAGGGGTGTCTAGCTTAGTCTATGGCTGCCTGAGGCGGTTCTCAATCAGAGTCAGGTGATTCTTGTTGTCTCTGATTGGGAACCATATTTAGGTAGCCTGGGTTTCACTGTGTGTTTTGTGGGTGATTGTTCCTGTCTCAGTGTGTTTGTATTTCACTAGATAGGCTGTATAGGTTTTCACGTTCCGTTTCTTGTTTTTGTATTTTGTCGTGTTTATTCATTTATTAAACATGTATCGAACTAACCACGCTGCATTTTGGTCCGACTCTCCTTCGACGGAAGAAAGCCGTTACAATCGCATTAGCCTACGTTAGCTCAACCGTCCTGTGGAAGGGACACCAATCCAGAAGAAGTTTTAAGATCCCGAAGAAGTTCTGTCTTTCCAGGATGTGTGTGTATGTGTCTGTGAGTGTGTGTGTGTGTGTGTGTGTGTGTGTGGGGGGGGTTTAGTGTGTGTTGGTACTTCTCTGTGTGTGTTATTTCGCTCCATGGTTTATTCATCTCCCAAGAATTTTGCAACAGAGTTCAGTTGCCATGCTATCATCAGGTGCTGACAAATTCCACAAGGTTCTTCGTTGTACTGCAACACACAACAGCCACTACAAACAGGCTCCTAATTACAGCTGCAAAGACAGTCAGGCTCCTAACTAGGGCTACAAAACAGTCAGGCTCCTAACTAGGGCTACAAAGACAGACAGGCTCCTAACTAGGGCTTCAAAGACAGACAGGCTCCTAACTAGGGCTGCAAAGACAGACAGGCTCCTAACTAGGGCTACAAAGACAGACAGGCTCCTAACTAGGGCTACAAAGACAGACAGGCTCCTAACTAGGGCTACAAAGACAGTCGGGCTCCTAACTAGGGCTACAAAGACAATCAGGCTCCTAACTATGGCTACAAAGACAGACAGGCTCCTAACTATGGCTACAAAGACAGTCAGGCTCCTAACTAGGGCTACAAAGACAGACAGGCTCCTAACTAGGGCTGCAAAGACAGACAGGCTCCTAACTATGGCTACAAAGACAGTCAGGCTCCTAACTAGGGCTGCAAAGACAGTCAGGCTCCTAACTAGGGCTGCAAAGACAGTCAGGCTCCTAACTAGGGCTGCAAAGACAATCAGGCTCCTAACTAGGGCTCAAAGACAGACAGGCTCCTAACTAGGGCTGCAAAGACAGACAGGCTCCTAACTATGGCTACAAAGACAGTCAGGCTCCTAACTAGGGCTGCAAAGACAGTCAGGCTCCTAACTAGGGCTACAAAGACAGTCAGGCTCCTAACTAGGGCTACAAAGACAGTCAGGCTCCTAATTAGGGCTACAAAGACAGTCAGGCTCCTAATTAGGGCTGCAAAGACAGTCAGGCTCCTAACTAGGGCTACAAAGACAGACAGGCAAAGACAGACAGGGCTACAAAGACAGACAGGCAAAGACAGACAGGGCTGCAAAGACAGTCAGGCTCCTAACTAGGGCTGCAAAGACAGACAGGGCTACAGGCCCTTCTTTTTTATATTTTGGTTCAGAGTACAGACTGTGGATCCGATATTGTAACAACAGATGTTTTTATAATAACTGAAATGATGGTTATTGAAGTGGCCTGTGTTAGTTTGGTTCTTATGGTATTGAAATAAGAATAATAAATATATAGTTTTTTTTTTACTGGAAACGGCTACTTAAAATGATGGTTCATCCAAATTTTAAAAAATGGCAAATTGGTTCTCTGGTTCTCTGTTCCCTGTAAGCAGTCTATGGACAAGGTGTCAAAGCAATGAATTATTTCCCTGGCACTGATTCCAATTTCTAACGTTTTAACAGTTGTGGCACGAATCCCAATCAAGGTAATCGACCGACATAAGCATTTTTAGCGTTTGCCCATAAACTGCTTAGAGGGTAAGGAAACCAGTGTGTTCATTTGTAATTTTGGGTGAATTATCCATTTAAAAAAAACTTTGATAGAGAAGTCTTTTAGAGCCTTGCCACAGTGTATATATATACATATATATAGTTATATATAGTTGTATATTTATATAGTTATGTATTCATATAGTTATATTTATATAGTTATATATTCATATAGCTATATATTCGTATAATTATATATGTATATAGTTATATATTTATATAGTTATATATTCATATAGTTATATATTTATATAGTTATATAATTATATAGTTATATAGTTATATATTCATATAGTTATATAATTATATAGTTATATAGTTATATATTCATATAGTTATATAATTATATATTCATATAGTTATATCTTCATATAGTTATATAATTATATAGTTATATATTCAAAAGTTATATTCATATAGTTATATATTTATATATTCATATAATTATATATTTATATAGTTATATAGTTATATATTCATGTAGTTATATAATTATATAGTTATATAGTTATATATTCATATAGTTATATATTCATATAGTTATATAGTTATATATTCATATAGTTATATATTCATGTAGTTATATAATTATATAGTTATATATTTATATAGTTATATATTCATATAATTATATATTTATATAGTTATATATTCATATAGTTATATAGTTATATATTCATATAGTTATATATTCATATTATATAGTTATATATTCATATAGTTATATATTCATTATATAGTTATATATTTACATAGTTATATAATTATATAGTATATATAAAACTACATGTAACATAAAGGTGGGAAGTGGCATACACTAAATCCTCTATATCTGCTATAACACTTAGAAGTCAATGTTATCTTTTCTCAAATAACTGTTTATAACACGTCTACTAGGATGTGCGATCCCGTATTGAAGATTTCTAGTATGTCAAAATATATCCATCACGGTGGTGTTTTTGGACCATTGGAAATGAATGTTGAAAAGTTACGTTTATATTCCTTAAACTTAAGTTGAAAATGATGCTTTCGCTTGCTTCCTGTTGATGGTGTCAAAAAACATTGTTTTAAGTGTCCAAATCAGTAACTAATATGCAGAAACAGTTTGTGATATGTTGAAAACCTAAACATACAATGTATTATCTACACATATACGTGCAATAATAGTAATCATGATAACAATGACATCACTGGTTGAAGAACTACCTGCAGAGCACAGTCAGCGACATTTTTGTTGCATTTTTATTTGGAGGGGAACACCAAGACAGAAAGAGAAACGCAACACTGTTTTTTCAAACACTCATATCGATTATTACATTGAAATCAATTGCGAGAGGGGGAAGACGAGAGAGAGAGAGGGGAGATGAGGTTGAATGATGTCCTGTTAAAAGTAACACTGCTCAATACAAAAACCACACAGAATCTGGGAGTAAATTTTAAAGAACATTTTAAGCAACATAGAACACAGCTAGCAACATAGAACACAGCTAGCAACATTTTTAGGTGTTGCATTTTGATTCAAGTGGTTCGCCAACGCGGTAGGTAGGTGTGAGTGCTGTTTAGAATAACACTATTTAACGGGCCACACGGAATCTTGGAATAACCTATACATGATTGGTTAGATGAAAACTTGTAGAAGGCCGATATCTATGTTTTGGAATGATGGATGTTGATCGTGGGAGCCTGCTATCACGGAAAAAGTGAACAAACCACTGTTTTCTGTTAGTTAACGAAGAAGCATAGTATATCAACAGCGACAACGGTCGGCTGCTATTTACGTGATAGTTTGAGTGTTAGATACGTATATTGGTGTGTGGCCAGTGATTTTGTAGAGAGACTGCCCCGAATTTGCCTTTTCAGATAATTAACTCTGTATTCTAAATCCCAGCGTGTCAACGTGTCAATTTGGGATGATAGTTCATGTTGCCTATTGAAACCAATCAGACTGTTTAAAAATGCCCTCAAAAACATTTTAACCGGGCACTGTTAGACTAAAGCCTCCTCTATAGTGTCTCTGCAGCTGGCTGAACATTGGACTGTATGTTACCTAACACAACCAAGACTTTGCCCCAGTTCTTATAAAGTATGTGACTAAGCATTGAGTCATATTGGGTTGTTTCTCTCCCATTTACACCCCCCCGGAAAAGCCAATACTGGGTTATTTTAAGTTGGCGGGGTAGAGACCTAGAATGACTCAATGCTTAGTCACATACTTTATAAGAACTGGGGTAAAGTCTTGGTTGTTTTAGGTCCTGCTGTACAAACAGCTAGTGGCTAGCCAAGATTGACCTTCAATCTCAGTCCCTGAGATCCTTAGAAACTCTCTTTCATTAAAACCTCTTTGGGATAGGGGGCAGCATTTTCACTTTTGGATAAATAGCGTGCCCAATTTCAACTTCCTGCTACTCATGCCAAAAATATAAGATATGCATAATATTAGTAGATTTGGATAGAAAACACTCTGAAGTTTCTAAAACTGTTTGAATCACGTCTGTGAGTATAACAGAACCTATGTAGCAGACAAAACCCTGAGGACTAACCGTTCAGAATTATTATTTTTTAGGTCTCTGTCTGTTCAGTGAGTTCTCGTTGGGAAACGATATTTCTTAGCAACCGGTTTTCAGTTTGGAAGCTGTTTTTTTCTGGATCAAATGCACTTTATAAATTGACATTTGGATATATATGGACGGAATTAATCGAACAAAAGGACCAATTGTGATGTTTATGGGACATATTGGAGTGCCAACAAAAGAAGCTCGTCAAAGGTAAGGCATGTTTTATATTTTATTCTATCATTAAGTCATACTAACTGGTCTCACCACAGAAGCCATGGAGCTGCCACTTTCAAGGAGCGGGACACTAATCCCGGATGCCTATAAGAAATCCCTCTATGACCTCAGACGAACCATCCAACAGGTGTCAATACAGGCCTAACACTGAATCCTAATACACCGGCTCTGACGCTCGTCGGATGTGGTAGGGCTTGCAGACTATTACGGACTACAAAGGAAAACCCAGCCGCGAGCTGCCTAGTGACTATGTTATCACACTTTCCGTTGCCGATGTGAGCAAGACCTTTAAACAGGTTAACATTCACAAGGCAGCGGGGCCAGACGGATTACCAGAACGTGTACTCAAAGCTTACACGGACCAACTGGCAAGTGTCTTCACTGACATTTTCAACCTCTCCCTGACCGAGTCTGTAATACCAACATGTTTTAAGCTGACCACCATAGTCCCTGTGCCCAAGAAAGAGAAGGTAACCTGCCGAAGTGACTACCGCCCCAGAGCACTCCCATCGGTAGCCATGAAGTGCTTTGAAAGGCTGGTCATGGCTATCATCAACACCATCATCCCAGAAACACTAGACCCACTCCAATTCGCATACCGCCCAAACAGATCCACAGATGATGCAATCTCAATTGCACTTCACACTTCCCTTTCCCACCTGGACAAAAGGAACACCTATGTGAGAATGCTGTTCATTGACTACAGCTCAGTCATCAACACCTTAGTGCCCACAAAGCTCATCACTAAGCTAAGGACCCTGGGACTAAACATCTCCCTCTGAAACTGGATCCTGGACATCCTGAGGGTCTGCCACCAGGTAGTGAGGGTAGGTAACAACACATCTGCCACGCTGATTCTCAACACTGGGGCCCCTCAGGGGTGCGTGCTTAGTCCCCTCCTGTACTCCCTGTTCACCCACAACTGTGTGGTCAAGCACGACTCCAACACCATGATTAATTTTGCTGACGACACAAGAGTGGTAGGCCTGATCACCTACAATGATGAGATAGCCAATAGGGAGCAGGTCAGAAATCTGAATGTGTGGTGCCAGGACAACAACCTCTCCCCTAATGTGAGCAAGACAAATAAGCTGGTCATGGGCTACAAGAAAAGGAGGGCCATCATTAACATTGACGGGGCTGTAGTGGAGCGGGTCGAGAGTTAAGTTCCTTGTTGTCGACATCACCATCAAACTATCATGGTCCAAACACACCTAAACAGTAGTGAAGAGGGCATGACAACACATTTTCCCCCTCAGGAGACTGAAAAGATTTGGTATGGGTCCCCAGATCTTCAAAAAGTTATTCAGCTGCACCATCGAGAACACCTCTATACCATGTGGTGTCAGAGGAAGACCCCAAAATTGTGAAAGACTTCAGTCACCCAAATCATAGAAGATTTTCTCTGCTACCCCATCTCAAGCGGTATTGGAGCGCCAAGTTGAAGTCCAAAAGTCTCTTTGACAGTTTCTACCCCCAAGCCATAAGACTGCTGAACAATTAACCAAATGGCCACCTGGACTTTTTCATTTGATCACATATGTTTGGAGGAGTTATAACGGATTCTGTAATACAACTTTCTCCTCTTTAGTAAACAAAGAAAGAAGAGAGCAAGCAATGGAGGGAAGGATGATGGAGGAAAGAGAGGAAGGAATGGAAGAAAGGAATGAAGGAAGAAAAATGAAATGTGAGAGGAAGGAAATAAAGAAAGAAGGAAGATAGGGGTAAAGAAGGAATGAAGGAAGAAGAAAATAACTGAAGGAAGGAATAAAATAAGGGAAGGAAGGAAGAAAACAAGGGAAGGGAAGGGAAGGGAAGGGAAGGAAGGAAGGAAGGAAGGAAGGAAGGAAGGAAGGAAGGAAGGAAGGAAGGAAGGAAGGAAGGAAGGAAGGAAGGAAGGAATGAAGGAAGGAAGGAAGGAAGGAAGGAAGGGGGTAATGAAGGAATGAAGGAAGAAGAAATTAACTGAAGGAAGGAAGAAAATAAGGAGGAAGGAAGGAAGAAAGGAAGAAAGAAAGAAAGAAAGGAAGGAAGGAAGGAAGGAAGGAAGGAAGGAAGGAAGGAAGGAAGAAAGAAAGGGGGTAATGAAGGAATGAAGGAAGAAGAAATTAACTGAAGGAAGGAAGAAAATAAGGGAGGGAAGGAAGGAAGAAAGAAAGAAAGAAAGAAAGAAAGAAAGAAAAGAAGGAAGGAAGGAAGGAAGGAAGGAAGGAAGGAAGAAAGAAAGAAAGGGGGTAACAAAGGAATGAAGGAAGAAGAAAATAACTGAAGGAAGGAAGAAAATAAGGGAAGGAAGGAAAGGAAGGAAGAAAGAAAGGGGGTAACGAAGGAATGAAGGAAGAAGAAAATAAGGGAAGGAAGGAAATGAAGGAAGGAAAGGAAGGAAGGATAGAAAGGGAGGGAAAACATACAAACATAACATACAGACAGAATCAAGCGAGTAAGTAAAATAATCTATCTAAATATGCATTACCGGTGAGCAGGTGTCTCATCTCGTCGTTGAGATAATTACTGAGCTTAATTTAGAGGTTTAAATCACCATGTAAAGGACTG
>NC_056436.1:85903188-85948188 GCF_018296145.1 Oncorhynchus tshawytscha | reverse complement strand
TGATGAACAACACAACACACAGACACATACTGTAGTGGTGTTGATGAACAACACAACACACAGACACATACTGTAGTGGTGTTGATGAACAACACAACACACAGACACATACTTTGGTGATGAACAACACAACACACAGACACATACTGTCCTTGTGGTGTTGATGAACAACACAACACACATGACTAGTCTGGACACCACACAGACATTTCAGTGGTCTGCTTCTAGATAGCATCCTACTCCACAACACACAGACACATACTGTAGTGGTGTTGATGAATGGAACACAACACACAGACACATAGTGTATGGGTTGATGAACAACACAACACACAGACACATACTGTAGTGGTGTTGATGAACAGACAACACACAGATCTTAGTAATTGATGACACAACACACAGACACATACTGTAGTGGTGTTGATGAACAACACAACACACAGACACATACTGTAGTGGTGTTGATGAACAACACAACACACAGACACATACTGTAGTGGTGTTGATGAACAACACAACACACAGACACATACTGTAGTGGTGTTGATGAACAACACAACACACAGACACATACTGTAGTGAGTGTTGATGAACAACTGTGGGTGGGAAAACAACAACACACAGACACATACTGTAGTGGTGTTGATGAACAACACAACACACAGACACATACTGTAGTGGTGTTGATGAACAACACAACACACAGACACATACTGTAGTGGTGTTGATGAACAACACAACACACAGACACATACTGTAGTGGTTTTGATGAACAACACAACACACAGACACATACTGTAGTGGTGTTGATGAACAACACAACACACAGACACATACTGTAGTGGTGTTGATGAACAACACACACACAGACACAGACTGTAGTGGTGTTGATGAACAACACAACACACAGACACATACTGTAGTGGTGTTGATGAACAACACAACACACAGACACATACTGTAGTGGTTTTGGCACCATGATCTTGGTAAGTCAGGGTTGACACATACAAACAGGAACCACCAGTCCACCTGAAAGGTTAACATGTTTTCAATCAGGTACCAGCAGTGTTCTTGATATATACATAACTCAAACAAACAAAATAAGTAAGTGGACAGTCACCAGTGGACGGTCACCAGTGGACAGTCACCAGTGGACAGTCACCAGTGGACAGTCACCAGTGGACAGTCACCAGTGGACGGTCACCAGTGGACAGTCACCAGTGGACAGTCACCAGTGGACGGTCCTACACTCTTGGTCTTCGGCGGTTCACACAGTGTTGAAATGTTCGGTTACTTTATTCCGGTAAAACCTCCTTCTCCACCGTATGTTCAGTCTCCCCAGCCACCTTTGACCCCCACTGCCTGCTCTCCGTGGTCCTGCCTCTAGGGAATACTTCCTATTGCTGTCCGTGGTCCTGCCTCTAGGGAATACCTCCTATTGCTGTCCGTGGTCCTGCCTCTAGGGAATACCTCCTATTGCTGTCCGTGGTCCTACCTCTAGGGAATACTTCCTATTGCTGTCCGTGGTCCTGCCTCTAGGGAATACCTCCTATTGCTGTCCGTGGTCCTGCCTCTAGGGAATACTTCCTATTGCTGTCCGTGGTCCTGCCTCTAGGGAATACTTCCTATTGCTGTCTGTGGTCCTGCCTCTAGGAATACCTCCCATTGCTGTCCGTGGTCCTGCCTCTAGGGAATACCTCCCATTGCTGTCCGTGGTCCTGGCAGTCAGAAAACACAGAAACCTCGCAGGCACATACTGTCCATTCACCATTTAACCCCTGAAACTGCTACAATACACACACAACCACACACACGGACACAAACACATGCAAAACACACACGTGCACATGCACGCACGCACACACACACGCACGCACACACACACACACACATACACACACACACACACACACACACACACACACACACACTTCCTCCTGCAGAGACATAAACAACACAACTGAATGTGCTTTTGAAGTGTACTGTGCTTCTGCTCCTCACAGGTAGCTGTTCTGCAGCTTAGTCTCACAGGTAGCTGTTCTGCAGCTTAGTCTCTGGATGAGAGAGGGTTTTTCCAAGTGAGGCAAATCTACACTGTATAAACACAGGCCAACAAAATGAAGCTAAGTTGTTCATTGGGGTTTTATTTAAATCCCCATGATCTGTTATTGTAGCAGTAGTTGGTCTGTCTGTGAACCAGAATCTGGGTTTAAAGGAGACATTGAATACGGCGATTCTCCTTTAAGCAGCCATTCAACTTGCCAGTCACCAGCTTATCAAGCTTAATACATACATTCATACTTACCGAATAATGGTAAGAGTGCATGTGACAAAATCCACCTCTTCTGCACCTCCTGCAATCTTATTAATGTAATTAAAATACACTGAATAAAACCTGTCTACAAGCACGGTGAAAGCGTTGCCTATAATGTCTATTATATAGTATTACATTCCATGTAGCACTGGTGAACCAACACATTGATATGGTGTTCTTACACTGTTGTAGGTGGTAAAATCAATGACCTGTGCTGCTGATGGACCAGCCGACCTGTGCTGCTGATGGACCAGCCGACCTGTGCTGCTGATGGACCAGCCGACCTGTGCTGCTGATGGACCAGCCGACCTGTTCTGCTGATGGACCAGCCGACCTGTGCTGCTGATGGACCAGCCGACCTGTGCTGCTGATGGACCAGCCGACCTGTGCTGCTGATGGACCAGCCGACCTGTGCTGCTGATGGACCAGCCGACCTGTGCTGCTGATGGACCAGCCGACCTGTGCTGCTGATGGACCAGCCGACCTGTTCTGCTGATGGACCAGCCGACCTGTGCTGCTGATGGACCAGCCGACCTGTGCTGCTGATGGACCAGCCGACCTGTGCTGCTGATGGACCAGCCGACCTGTCCTGCTGCTGATGGACCAGCCGACCTGTCCTGCTGCTGAGGTGGATTTGGTCAAAATCAATACTTAAATTCTTTCCAGACAAGGCTGCATGTAACTTTTTATTTTAGACCTTTGTTGGAAGTGTATACCGGCTGTAACGGGCAGTAATGACGATAGTCTCTCAACAAAACTCTCCAGAAGTCTCTAAAAGGTGCAATCTTCTAAAATCCTGATTTACAGTAAAGAATTTGCATCCCTTAAAAAGTGGTCCAAAATGTTGCCCCAGTACTATCTGGACAGCAAATAGGTGGAGACTTAAAAATTGAGATGATAGAAGTTGAGATGTCCACAGGAGGCCTACTCGGTTTTGAGGATGCCCGAGGGTGCAGCAGAAACGCCGCTAAATCAGAAACTAGCCATTCAGATTGATTCAATTTACAACTTCTGGTAGCGAGAAGATGCAAATCGAGTGGTTGAATTGTTCGGTTTGAGATTCAATATACTATATGTCTAATGCTGAAATGTCCTTCTAACACACAGGCTACTCTCTATCCTGTCTGAAATCCCCTGCTAAAATACGCTATTCCTCATCTCTCGTTCTTCATGCAGTGTTTTTTTCTAGTTTTTTCCGTTGTTTGTAATTTTAATTTAAATATTTTTAACATATTTTTACATATGTTGCTGCTACCTTATCTTATAACCGAAAATAACTTCTGGACATACGACAGCAATTACTCACCACAAACTGCAGAAGCTATTTTTTCCTTTAAAGAGTCCGACGTGAAGGACAGGCCCAAATCCTCGTCATTTGCGTGAAGAGAAGATGGGAAAAAAAGAGGGCGGCGTCCTTCTGAGAATCGAATAAACCCCCACTGCCTTTTGTTCTACTAGCGCAATCATTTGAAAATCAAATCGACAACCCACCAGGAAGATTAAACTACCAACGGGACATAAAAAACAGTTATATATTCACAGAGTCGTGGCTGAACGCCGACATTATCAACATGACCACACTACACACACTGTATCGGCAGGACAGAACGGCATGTCTGGTAAGACAAGGGGTGATGGACTATGTATATTTGTGAACAACAGCTGGTGCACAGTATCTAGGAAGTCTCGAGGTTTTGCTCGCCTGAGGTAGAGTATCTCATGATAAGCTGTAGACCATGCTATCTACATAGGGGGTTTTCATCTGTATTTTTCGTAGCTGTCTACATACCATCACAGACCGATTCTGGCACTAAGACCATACTCAATGAGCTGTATTCTGCCATAAGCAAACAGGAAAATGCTCATCCAGAGGGAAAAAAATCTCTAGAACACTTTTACACAGAGATGCACACAAAGCTCTCCCTCGCCCTCCATTTGGCAAATCTGACCATAATTCTACCTCCTGATTCCTGCTTTTAAGCTAAATTTAAAGCAGGAATCACCAGTGACTCGGTCAATTGAAAAATGGTCAGATGAAGCAGATGCTAAACTACAGGACTGTTTTGCTAGCACAGACTGGAATATGTTCCGGGATACTTCCAATGGCATTGAGGAGTACACCACACCAGTCATTGGCTTCATCAATAAGGGCATCGATGACGTCGACCCCAAAGTGACCCCAAAGTGACCCCAAAGTGACTGTACGTACATACCTCAACCAGAAGCCATGGATTACAGTTAACATCTGCACTGAGCTAAAGGCTAGAGCTGCCTTTAGCTGCCTCTTTCAAGGAGCGGGACTCTAACCCGGAAGCTTATATGAAATCCCGCTATGCCTTCCGATGAACCATCAAACAGGCAAAGCATCAATACAGGAATAAGATCGAACCGGCTCCGACCAGCTCCGATGCTGACCATCTAATCAAACGACTATTTGCATTGCTTCTACTTTCTGTTATTATCCATGCATAGTCACTTTAATAACTCTACCTACATGTACAGTACTATTTTACCTCAATTACCTCGACTAACCGGTGACCCCCACACATTGACTCTGTACTGGTACCACCCTGTAAATAGTCTCACTATTGTTTTTTTACTGCTGCTCTTTAATTACTTGTTCATTTTATTTATTACTCATATTTGTATTTTTTAAACTGCATTGATGGTTAGGGGTAAGTGAGCATTTCACTGTTGTGTTCGGCGCATGTGACTAATAGAATTTGATTTGATTTGATAGAATAAAACAATTTTTTACCATTTATTGTTTATCATCAGACAGGTGTTTGACATTGACGATGTATCGGAGATAATATTAGACAATTACTTGAAACAATTGAACATTATGAAACATCAGGCCGGGTCTTCATAGCAGATTTTGAAAATACATTTATAATATTTTAACTGGACTATCCTATTTAAAGTGTTACAGTGAACAAATTCCATGCTATTGTTTGAGGAGACACAGTTATGAACTTGATGTATTAACCTCTCTGCGCACCGAACCCGGTAGCGGGATGAAATTCGACAACATACGGTGATCGCTACATAAATAGTCATATTAAACATTCATGAAAATACAAGTGTCTCACATGTTTCGAAAGCCTAGAATCTTGCTAATCCAACTGCATTGTCAGATTTAAAAAATGATTTACTGCAAAAGAATTCGATGCGATTATCTGAGGATAGAGCCGCATAAAAAACAACTATTTCAACCAGCACAGGCGTAACAAAATCAAAAACTGCAATAAATGAAATTGTTTACCTTTGACAATCTTCCTCTGTTGGCAATCCCAATGCTCATTGTTACACAATGAATGGTCTTTTGTTTGATAAATTCCATTTCTCTAGCCTAACACGAAACATTTTGTGAACCGCTTGTGTCGTGAATTCCGTCTCATTCCATTTGACGACGACACATTCGAGGTAAATACCCACACAGAACGTGACTTTTCCAGTCATGTTTGGTTTCATTGCAATCAACTGGTTTGTTTGTAACACAACCAAACCTGATGGGTCATTTCGCGGGACGTATTGACTGAAAGAAACTGATTTGAAGACAACAAGTAATGACATCATTGTGCACCAATGATATGACCGCTGTTTCGTTGATTGACTGTATTTTAACCCAATGACCACTGATCGTCTTGAAATCTAGCTGGGTAGATAGCCAATGAGCTGAGGTAAACGGCTATACGGTGGGGGGAAAAAGTATTTAGTCAGCCACCAATTGTGCAAGTTCTCCCACTTAAAAAGATGAGAGAGGCCTGTAATTTTCATCATAGGTACACTTCAACTATGACAGACAAAATGAGAAAAAAAATCCAGAAAATCACATTGTAGGATTTTTTATTTATTTATTTGCAAATTATGGTGGAAAATAAGGATGCATAAAGTAGATGTCCTAACCGACTTGCCAAAACTATAGTTTGTTTAACAAGAAATTTGTGGAGTGGTTTAAAAAATGAGTTTTAATGACTCCAACCTAAGTGTATGTAAACTTCCGACTTCTACTGTCTATACTGTATTCTATACTATCTACTGTATCTTAGCCTATGCCGCTCTGTCATTGCTCATCCATATATTTATATATTTTTATTCCATTACTTAGATTTGTGTGTCTTAGGTATTTGTAGTGGAATTGTTACATATTACTAGTTAGATATTGCTACACTGTCGGAACTAGAAGCACAAGCATTTCGCTACCCTCGCAATAACATCTGCTAACCATGTGTATGTGACCAATACAATTTGATTTGATTTTGACACAATGCCACAGATGTCTCAAGTTTTGAGGGAATATGTAATTGGCATGCTGAATGGAGGAATGTCCACCAGAGTTGTTGCCAGAGAATCTAATGTTATTTTCTCTACCGTAAGCCACCTCCAACTTCATTTGAGATATTTTGGCAGAACATCCAACCAGCCTCACAACCGAAGACCACATGTAATCACGCCAGTCTGGGAACACCATATCCTGCTTCTTCACATGCAGGATCGGATGAGGAGTATTTCTGTCTGTAATAAATCCCTTTTGTGTGGAAAAACACATTCTGATTGGCTAGGCCTTGCTCCCCAATGTGTAGAACTGACTCCTAAGTTGGTGGGGCTATGCCCTCCCAGGCCCACCAATGGCTGGGCCCCTGCCCAGTCATGTGAAATCCATAGAATAGGGCCTAAGTGATTTGTTTCAATTAACTGATGTCCTTGTATGAACTGTAACTTAAATTGAAATTGTTGCATGTTGCGTTTTATATTTTTTGTTCAGTGTAGATTGAATATGTATCTACATGTGGTGCAATAATATGAATAAGTGACTTTATGAACAGACGTGTGAAAATTGCACCAAGATGAATGAACATTTTGTTTTTGTATTTTTTTGCTAATGGATTAAATGGTAGTTAAAATAACTAAATGTTGAGCACATCATTATCTGATATATTGGTGACTAAGATGTGTGAATCCCCAAGGAATGCACAAAGGTTTTACAAGGGCATTACAAGTGTTACATCCGTTTAGAGTTTTGTATTTAGAGGTAAAAAAAAAAAAGATATACCACTTACATCTGGAAAAAAAATGTGTTTTGAAAAAAAAAAAAGGTAACATTGGTTCACGGCCTATATTGTAAATTAAATTTATTGAGATATAGAGATGCCAGTGAAGGTCAAATGTATCTTTATTCCTAGGGTTACTCTTAAATAACATTAGCTAACAACCATTAAAAAGTAATAGGGATTTACCCCTTATTACACATGATATCTGGTAGGAAATGACTTATTGCAACAAGGAAGTAACTACAACAGTACAGCCAATTACACTGCAGTAGCATTGAGTTAGGTCTAATAGCATTGAGTTAGGGCTAATAGCATTGAGTTATGGCTAGTAGCATTGAGTTAGGGCTAGTAGCATTGAGTTAGGGCTAATAGCATTGAGTTAGGGCTAATAGCATTGAGTTATGGCTAGTAGCATTGAGTTAGGGCTAATAGCATTGAGTTAGGGCTAATAGCATTGAGTTAGGGCTAATAGCATTGAGTTAGGGCTAATAGCATTGAATTAGGGCTAATAGCATTGAGTTAGGGCTAGTAGCATTGAGTTAGGGCTAGTAGCATTGAGTTAGCAATAGCATTGAGTTAGGGCTAATAGCATTGAGTTAGGTCTAATAGCATTGAGTTAGGGCTAATAGCATTGAGTTAGGGCTAATAGCATTGAGTTAGGTCTAATAGCATTGAGTTAGGTCTAATAGCATTGAGTTAGGTCTAATAGCATTGAGTTAGGGCTAATAGCATTGAGTTAGGTCTAATAGCATTGAGTTAGGGCTAGTAGCATTGAGTTAGGTCTAGTAGCATTGAGTTAGGGCTAATAGCATTGAGTTAGGGCTAATAGCATTGAGTTAGGGCTAATAGCATTGAGTTAGGGCTAATAGCATTGAGTTAGGGCTAATAGCATTGAGTTAGGGCTAATAGCATTGAGTTAGGGCTAATGATTGAGTTAGGTCTAACCCATTGAGTTAGGGCTAATAGCATTGAGTTAAAAGCATTGAGTTAGGGCTAATAGCATTGAGTTAGGTCTAATAGCATTGAGTTAGGTCTAATAGCATTGAGTTAGGGCTAATAGCATTGAGTTAGGTCTAATAGCATTGAGTTAGGGCTAATAGCATTGAGTTAGGGCTAATAGCATTGAGTTAGGTCTAATAGCATTGAGTTAGGGCTAATAGCATTGAGTTAGGTCTAATAGCATTGAGTTAGGGCTAATAGCATTGAGTTAGGTCTAATAGCATTGAGTTAGGTCTAATAGCATTGAGTTAGGGCTAATAGCATTGAGTTAGGTCATTGAGTTAGGGCTAATAGCATTGAGTTAGGGCTAATAGCATTGAGTTAGGTCTAATAGCATTGAGTTAGGGCTAATAGCATTGAGTTAGGGCTAATAGCATTGAGTTAGGTCTAATAGCATTGAGTTAGGGCTAATAGCATTGAGTTAGGGCTAATAGCATTGAGTTAGGTCTAATAGCATTGAGTTAGGTCTAATAGCATTGAGTTAGGTCTAATAGCATTGAGTTAGGTCTAATAGCATTGAGTTGGGCTAATAGCATTGAGTTAGGTCTAATAGCATTGAGTTAGGGCTAATCATTGAGTTAGGTCTAATAGCATTGAGTTAGGTCTAATAGCATTGAGTTAGGGCTAATAGCATTGAGTTAGGGCTAATAGCATTGAGTTAGGTCTAATAGCATTGAGTTAGGGCTAATAGCATTGAGTTAGGGCTAATAGCATTGAGTTAGGTCTAATAGCATTGAGTTAGGGCTAATAGCATTGAGTTAGGGCTAATAGCATTGAGTTAGGGCTAATAGCATTGAGTTAGGTCTAATAGCATTGAGTTAGGTCTAATAGCATTGAGTTAGGTCTAATAGCATTGAGTTAGGGCTAATCCCATTGAGTTAGGTCTAATAGCATTGAGTTAGGTCTAATAGCATTGAGTTAGGGCTAGTAACATTGAGTTAGGGCTAGTAGCATTGAGTTAGGGCTAGTAGCATTGAGTTAGGGCTAATAGCATTGAGTTAGGGCTAATAGCATTGAGTTAGGGCTAGTAGCATTGAGTTAGGGCTAGTAGCATTGAGTTAGGGCTAGTAGCATTGAGTTAGGGCTAGTAGCATTGAGTTAGGGCTAGTAGCATTGAGTTAGGGCTAGTAGCATTGAGTTAGGGCTAATAGTATTGAGTTAGGGCTAGTAGCATTGAGTTAGGGCTAATGTGGAATAGCCAATGTCTCCCTTTTCCTGATCACCTCACTCTATTCTCTGTACTTAGTGATTATCTGTCAACCCTGTGTCTGCATCAAAACACCTGGGCCTTGGGTCAAAAGTAGTGCACTATATAGGGAATAGGGTACCGTTGGCCATAGGACTCTGGTAAAAAGTAGTGCACTATATAGGGAATAGGGTAACGTTGGCCATAGGACTCTGGTAAAAAGTAGTGCACTATATAGGGAATAGGGTGCCGTTGGCCATAGGACTCTGGTAAAAAGTAGTGCACTATATAGGGAATAGGGTGCCATTGGCCATAGGACTCTGGTCAAAAGTAGTGCACTACATAGTGAATAGGGTGCCATTTGGGATGTGTGTTTGTTCTGTGCTCCTCTCTTGGCTGGGTACCCCTGTGTTCCCAGCTCCTTCCGCCAGGCGCCCAGGTGCTGTGCTGTTCAGACAACAGGTGCACCAGGAGACTAGGACTCCGCTGAGCCATCTGCACTGAAACACACCGAACGCCTCAGCGCTAGACTCAGACTCTGTCTCGGCTCTGAACGACTCTGTCTCTGGGCAGGTGTTCAACACGACCAGGTGGACACCAGCTGAGGCAGGCATGCACACACACACAAACACAAACTTGTCATCCCTCACCTTCCTATTTGTGAATAACAATTGTTCTTTCCTGAATAGTGCTGGACAGGTGTGCCTGCGTGCGTGCCTGCCTGCGTGTGTGCGTGCCTGCGTGCGTGCCTGCGTGCGTGCCTGCGTGCGTGCGTGCGTGCCTGCGTGCGTGCGTGCCTGCGTGCGTGCCTGCGTGCGTGCATGCCTGCCTGCGTGCCTGCCTGCGTGCGTGCCTGCGTGCGTGCCTGCGTGCGTGCCTGCGTGCGTGCCTGCCTGTGTGCGTGCCTGCGTGCTTGCGTGCCTGCGTGCGTGCCTGCGTGCCTGCGTGCGTGCGTGCCTGCGTGCGTGCCTGCGTGCGTGCGTGCCTGCCTGCGTGCCTGCCTGCGTGCCTGCGTGCGTGCCTGCGTGCGTGCCTGCGTGCGTGCCTGCCTGCGTGCCTGCGTGCGTGCCTGCCTGCGTGCGTGCCGGCGTGTGTGCGTGCCTGCGTGCGTGCCTGCGTGCGTGCCTGCGTGCGTGCCTGCGTGCGTGCCGCGCGTGTGTGCGTGCGTGCGTGCGTGCCTGCGTGCGTGCCTGCGTGCCCTGTGCCTGTGTGCGTGCCTGCGTGCTGCGTGCGTGCGTGCGTGCCTGCGTGCCTGCGTGCGTGCCCTGCGTGTGTGCCTGCGTGCGTGCGTGCCTGCGTGCGTGCCTGCGTGCGTGCCTGCGTGCGTGCCTGCGTGCGTGCCTGCGTGTGTTGGGAATCAGTGTGCAGCACAGAGTCGACCGGAGAAGAGGAAGTATTTTCATTCCCATCCAGTTTGGCGAATTAAACAGAAGGTCCTGTGTGGAACCATGTTACTGCATCTCCATTCCAACGCAGTGCTCAGGTTGGAAACAGAAAAAGACACAGCTAGGTCCCAAATACCGCCCTTTTATGGCTTTAGTTTGACAAGATCCTGGTTAACAGTAGTGCACTACATAGGGAATAGGGCTCTGGTTAACAGTAGTGCAATACGTAGGGAATAGGGCCCTGGTCAACAGTAGTGCACTACGTAGGGAATAGGGCCCTGGTTAACAGTAGTCCCTACATAGGGAATAGGGCCCTGGTTAACAGTAGTCCCTACATAGGGAATAGGGCCCTGGTTAACAGTAGTGCACTACGTAGGGAATAGGGCCCTGGTCAACAGTAGTGCCATTAAGTAGGGAATAGGGCCCTGGTCAACAGTAGTGCACTACGTAGGGAATAGGGCCCTGGTTAACAGTAGTGCCATTAAGTAGGGAATATGGCCCTGGTCAACAGTAGTGCACTACGTAGGGAATAGGGCCCTGGTTAACAGTAGTGCACTACGTAGGGAATAGGGCCGTGGTTAACAGTAGTGCCATTAAGTAGGGAATAGGGCCCTGGTCAACAGTAGTGCACTACGTAGGGAATAGGGCCCTGGTTAACAGTAGTGCCATTAAGTAGGGAATAGGGCCCTGGTTAACAGTAGTGCACTACATAGGGAATAGGGCCCTGGTTAACAGTAGTGCTCTACATAGGGAATAGGGCCCTGGTTAACAGTAGTGCTCTACATAGGGAATAGGGCCCTGGTCAACAGTAGTGCTCTACGTAAGGAATAGGGCCCTGGTCAACAGTAGTGCCACTAAGTAGGGAATAGGGCCCTGGTCAACAGTAGTGCACTACGTAGGGAATAGGGCCCTGGTCAACAGTAGTGCACTACGTAGGGAACAGGGCCCTGATCAACAGTAGTGCCACTAAGTAGGGAATAGGGCCCTGGTCAACAGTAGTGCAGTACGTAGGGAATAGGGCCCTGGTTAACAGTAGTGCCCTACATAGGGAATAGGGTGCCATTTCAGACTCAGACAAAGACAACGATGACAGTGAAGGCTGTTAGTATTTTAACACAGTGAAGGCTGTTAGTATTTTAACACAGTGAAAGTTGTTAGTATTTTAACACAGTGAAGGTTGTTAGTACTTTAACACAGTGAAGGTTGTTAGTATTTTAACACAGTGAAGGCTGTTAGTATTTTAACACAGTGAAAGTTGTCATTGTTTTAACACAGTGAAAGTTGTCATTGTTTTAACACAGTGAAAGTTGTCATTGTTTTAACACAGTGAAAGTTGTCATTGTTTTAACACAGTGAAAGTTGTCATTGTTTTAACACAGTGAAAGTTGTCATTGTTTTAACACAGTGAAAGTTGTCATTGTTTTAACACAGTGAAAGTTGTCATTGTTTTAACACGGGGGAGTTTGTTAGCATTTTATAACAGGGAAGGTTCTTATTGTTTTCACAGATTTAAATGGACATGACTTTAACAGTAACATGTGGACATTATCCTTTCACCCTTCTAGCTTGGCCTGACCTTGCCTTTCCCCTGTCCTTTTAAAGGGGCAATCTGGGATTTGAGAAAAATAAACCGCTTGTTTTAGTAAACAGAAGAGTGATGGGGCTGGATTTTTTTTAATCTCCTCTCAAATTCATAGAGATAGCTGTGAACGCAAGGACTGACCATCCATATAATATAAATGAAAGTCCTGAAACTATAATTAGCTATAATAATCTCTGATTGTCCCCTTTAATGAGCGGACCAGCTGTGGCACATGATTCACCGAACACCTTCTTGGCCTCTACTCTCTATACCATCAGAATAACCAGACCACATTGGTAAGCCCCTCCAAACACGTGCCACACTGTGTTGATTTAAAATTAGAATTCATATTAAAAGCAGCATGAAAATGAATGAAATTCAAGCCAAGCTGCAGAAACCCCCCAAAAAACAGTAGAAGATGGGCCATGATGGGCAATCCATGAGAGATTCACTTCAAATTACAATGGACTCTGCTGCAATCCTCACAATGACACCTGGGTGTACAGCATAGTTCACATCCATAATGACAACATATTCTGTGCACTACTTTAGACCAGTGCCGTGTGGTTAGACCAGAGTAATCTGGTTAGACCAGAGTAATATGGTTAGACCAGAGTAATCTGGTTAGACCAGAGTAATATGGTTAGACCAGAGTAATATGGTTAGACCAGAGTAATCTGGTTAGACCAGAGTAATATGGTTAGACCAGAGTAATCTGGTTAGACCAGAGTAATATGGTTAGACCAGAGTAATATGGTTAGACCAGAGTAATATGGTTAGACCAGAGTAATATGGTTAGACCAGAGTAATATGGTTAGACCAGAGTAATATGGTTAGACTAGAGTAATCTGGTTAGACCAGAGTAATATGGTTAGACCAGAGTAATATGGTTAGACCAGAGTAATATGGTTAGACCAGAGTAATATGGTTAGACCAGAGGAATATGGTTAGACCAGAGTAATATGGTTAGACCAGAGGAATATGGTTAGACCAGAGGAATATGGTTAGACCAGAGGAATATGGTTAGACCAGAGTAATATGGTTATTTGGAATTTTACTAGGATCCCTGTAAACTATCACAAAAGCAACAGCTGATCTTCCAGGGTTCCACAGGAAACATGCAACATGACATAATACAGAACATTGACAGCTCAAGGACAGAACAACATCCAAACAATGTTTAGCGGCACACGTAGCCTACATATCAATGCAGACACACAGACTATCTGGGTCCAATAGGGGAGAGGTGTTGCTCTGTCTGTTTTTACATATCAATACATACACACAGACTATCTGGGTCCAATAGGGGAGAGGTGTTGCTCTGTCTGTTTTTACATATCAATGCAGACACACAGACTATCTGGGTCCAATAGGGGAGAGGTGTTACTCTATCTGTTGTTACATATCAATGCATACACACAGACTATCTGGGTCAAATAGGGGAGAGACGTTGTGCTGTGAGGTGTTGCTCTGTCTGTTTTTACATATCAATACCTACACACAAACTATCTGGGTCCAATAGGGGAGAGGTGTTGTGCTGTGAGGTGTTGCTCTGTCTGTTTTTACATATCAATACCTACACACAGACTATCTGGGTCAAATAGGGGAGAGACGTTGTGCTGTGAGGTGTTGCTCTGTCTGTTTTTACATATCAATACCTACACACAAACTATCTGGGTCCAATAGGGGAGAGGTGTTGTGCTGTGAGGTGTTGCTTTATCTGTTTTTTGAAACCAGGTTTGCTGTTTATTTGATCGATATGAGATGGAACGGAGTTCCATACAATAATGGCGTTATACGAATCCATACTGTACACTTTCTTTGATTTGTTCTGGATTTGGGGACCGTGAAAAGACCCCTGGTGGCATGTCTGGTCGGGTAAGTGTGTGTGTCAGAGCTGTGTGTAAGTTGACTCTGTGTGTACTTTGACTTTGCAAACAATTGAGAAATGTTCAACAAATGAATGTTTCCTATAGGAGAGTCAGTCTCTCCTCAACTCTTAGCCAAGAGAGACTGACAGGCACTGTATTTATATCAGCCCTCTGATTACAATGGAGAACAAGACTTGCTGCTCTGTTCTGGACCAGCTGCAGCTTAACTAGGTCTTTTCTTGCAGCACTGGACCACATGACTGGACAATAATCAAGATAAGACAAAATTAGAGCCTGCAGAACTTGCTTTTTGGAGTGTGGTGTCATAAAAGCAGAGCATCTCGTTATTACAGACAGATCTCTCCCCATCTTTACAACCATTGAATCTATATGTTTTGACCATGACAGTTTACAATCTAAGGTAACAGCCAGTAATTTAGTCTCCTCAACTTGTTCAACAGCCACACAATTCATTACCAGATTCTGCTGAGGTCTAGAACTTAGGGAATGATTTGTACCAAATACAAAACGCTCTTAGTTTTAGAGATGTTCGGGACCAGTTTATTACTGGCCACCCATTCCAAAACAGACAGCAACTCTTTGTTAATCAGCTACTTGATACGCTACACCTGTCAGGTGGATGGATTCTCTTGGCAAAGGAGAAATGTCCACTAAGAGGGATGTAAAACAAGAGGGCTGTAAACCTGGGATGGCACGAAACCTAGTGGTTAGAGTTTTGGGTCAGTAAATGAAAGATTGCAAGATTGAATCCCCAAGCTGACAAGGTAAAAATCTGTCGTTCTTCCCATGAACAGTTAACACACTGTTCCCCGGTAGGCCGTCGTTGTAAATAATATTTTTTTTCTTAATTAACTGACTTGTCTGGTTAAATAAAGGTTAAGTAAAAATTTGTGCAGAACATTTGAGAGAAATATAATTTTTTGTGCGTAAGGCAAATTTCAGGGAACTTTTATTTCAGCTCATGAAAACCAATACTTTCGTTCGTATTTTACACTTTACATGTTTATATTTGTGTTCGGTTTATGTATGTGTCTTCTTTCCAAAATGTATTAGTCACTTTACTCTAATCTCACACAGACACACACAGACACACAGACACACAGACACACAGGCACACACAGATATACACAGACACACAGACACACAGACACACAGACACACACAGACACACAGACACACACAGATATACACAGACACACAGACACACAGACACACACAGACACACACAGACACACACAGACACACACAGACACACACAGACACACAGACACACACAGACACACAGACACACAGACACACAGACACACAGACACAAAGACACACAGACACACAGCACACACAGACACACAGACACACAGACACACAGACACACAGACACACACACACACAGACACACACAGACACACACAGACACACAGACACACACAGACACACAGACACACAGACACAGACACACAGACACAGACACAGACACACAGACACACACAGACAGACACACACAGACACACAGACACACAGACACACAGACACACACAGACACACACAGACACACAGACACACAGAGACACACAGACACACACAGACACACAGACACACACACAGACACACACAGACACACAGACACACACAGACACTGTACCAGCTGACAAGTCACATAGAAGAGGTGATCTTCTATAATGTTGAACGGGGCAGAAATGGCGTGCAATACCGTGCTATGTTTTCACTATAGCCAACAACACTTATTTCTGATGATATCTCCAACTGACATATTCCGTAACATGCTCACAACCTGCCAATTGGACTCAAATTATTAAAATGATGTGGCATGAAAATGTGATTAGAATATAGAAACATTTAGCCATTTTAAATTATTTGGTTAGATTTTTTTGTGCTTAGCTGTGAACATCTACCATATATACTTGAGAAAACAGCACCAAAGCGATTCCAAAAAAAAATGTTCTTTTAACTTTAACAAGTGGATTGCCTTGATTACACGGCTGTTGAGATTGAACAACAGGAGAACTCTTAGAAACAGCTCTTTTTATACGCTGAGTCAGACCAAGGTTGAACAAGGCTAACGGTTTATAACAAGTTGTAAACAAACCACTTCAAAAGGTCTGCACAAAGCCATCAGTCCTATTGGAGAAATATGAAAAGGTCTGCACAAAGCCATCAGTCCTATTGGAGAAATATGAAAAGATCTGCACAAAGCCATCAGTCCTATTGGAGAAATATGAAAAGGTCTGCACAAAGCCATCAGTCCTATTGGAGAAATATGAAAAGGTCTGCACAAAGCCATCAGTCCTATTGGAGAAATATGAAAAGGTCTGCACAAAGCCATCAGTCCTATTGGAGAAATATGAAAAGGTCTGCACAAAGCCATCAGTCCTATTGGAGAAATATGAAAAGGTCTGCACAAAGCCATCAGTCCTATTGGAGAAATATGAAAAGGTCTGCACAAAGCCATCAGTCCTATTGGAGAAATATGAAAAGGTCTGCACAAAGCCATCAGTCCTATTGGAGAAATATGAAAAGGTCTGCACAAAGCCATCAGTCCTATTGGAGAAATATGAAAAGGTCTGCACAAAGCCATCAGTCCTATTGGAGAAATATGAAAAGGCGATGGTGTTCACTAGATACAGTGGCAGACGTGACACATGGCTGAAGCCCAAATGTGTGTGTGTGTGTGTCTGTGTCTGTGTGTGTGTGTGTGTGTTTTATAAGGACAGGTTGCCTTGTAAGACTGAGCCCCACAGAAGACTAACCACATCAGTCAGTCACTCTTATCGAGAGCAACTTACATCTTAAAATAGCTAGCTGGGGCAACCACAATTCACAGTAATGGCAAATACATTTGACCTCAATAAAGTACCTATCAGCAAAGTCAGAGCTAGTTGGAAAGAAAGTAAAGTGTCAGGTCAGAGGGTTAGTTCAGAGGGTTAGTTAACAGGTTTAGTTAAAAGGGTTAGTTCAGAGGGTTAGTTAACAGGTTTAGTTAAAAGGGTTAGTTCAGAGGGTTAGTTCTGATGGTTAGTTAACAGGGTTAGTTCAGAGGGTTGTTCTGATGGTTAGTTAACAGGGTTAGTTCAGAGGGTTAGTTAACAGGGTTAGTTCAGAGGGTTAGTTAACAGGGTTAGTTCAGAGGATTAGTTCAGAGGGTTAGTTAACAGGTTTAGTTAACAGGGTTAGTTAACAGGGTTAGTTCAGAGGGTTAGTTCAGAGGGTTAGTTAACAGGGTTAGTTCAGAGGGTTAGTTCAGAGGGTTAGTTCAGAGGGTTAGTTAACAGGGTTAGTTCAGAGGATTAGTTAACAGGGTTAGTTCAGAGGGTTAGTTCAGAGGGTTAGTTCAGAGGGTTAGTTCAGAGGGTTAGTTAACAGGGTTAGTTCAGAGGGTTAGTTCAGAGGGTTAGTTAACAGGGTTAGTTCAGAGCGTTAGTTCAGATGGTTAGTTAACAGGGATAGTTAACAGGGTTAGTTCAGAGGGTTAGTTAACAGGGTTAGTTCAGAGGGTTAGTTAACAGGGTTAGCTCAGAGGGTTAGTTCAGAGGGTTAGTTCAGAGGCTCAGTTAACAGGGTTAGTTCAGAGGGTTAGTTAACATGGTTAGTTCAGAGGGTTAGTTAACAGGGTTAGTTCAGAGGGTTAGTTAACAGGGTTAGTTCAGAAGCTCAGTTAACAAGGTTAGTTCAGAGGGTTAGTTAACAGGGTTAGTTCAAATGGTTAGTTCAGAGGGGTAGTTCAGAGGGTTAGTTAACAGAGTTAGTTCAGAGGGTTAGTTCTGATGGTTAGTTAACGGGGTTAGTTCAGAGGGTTAGTTCAGAGGGTTAGTTAACAGGGTTAGTTCAGAGGGTTAGTTAACAGGGTTAGTTCAGAGGATTAGTTCAGAGGGTTAGTTAACAGGTTTAGATAACAGGGTTAATTAACAGGGTTAGTTAACAGGGTTAGTTCAGGGGGTTAGTTCAGAGGGTTAGTTAACAGGGTTAGTTCAGAGGGTTAGTTCAGAGGGTTAGTTCAGATGGTTAGTTAACAGGGTTAGTTCAGAGCGTTAGTTCAGAGGGTTAGTTAACAGGGATAGTTAACAGGGTTAGTTAACAGGGTTAGTTCAGAGGGTTAGTTCAGAGGGTTAGTTAACAGGGTTAGTTCAGAGGGTTAGTTAACAGGGTTAGTTAACAGGGTTAGTTCAGAGCGTTAGTTCAGAGGGTTAGATAACAGGGATAGTTAACAGGGTTAGTTCAGAGGGTTAGTTAACAGGGTTAGTTCAGAGGGTTAGTTAACAGGGTTAGCTCAGAGGGTTAGTTCAGAGGCTCAGTTAACAGGGTTAGTTCAGAGGGTTAGTTAACATGGTTAGTTCAGAGGGTTAGTTAACAGGGTTAGTTCAGAGGGTTAGTTAACAGGGTTAGTTCAGAAGCTCAGTTAACAAGGTTAGTTCAGAGGGTTAGTTAACAGGGTTAGTTCAAATGGTTATTTCAGAGGGGTAGTTCAGAGGGTTAGTTAACAGAGTTAGTTCAGAGGCTCAGTTAACAGGGTTAGTTCAGAGGGTTAGTTAACATGGTTAGTTCAGAGGGTTAGTTAACAGGGTTAGTTCAGAGGGTTAGTTCAGAGGGTTAGTTAACAGGGTTAGTTCAGAGGGTTAGTTCAGCGGGTTAGTTAACAGGGTTAGTTCAGAAGCACAGTTAACAGGGTTAGTTCAGAGGGTTAGTTCGACAAGGTTTGTTCAGGGGGTTAGTTCAGTGGGTTTATTCACAGGATTAGTTCAGAGGGTTAGTTCAGAGGGTTAGTACAGAGGGTTAGTTCAGATGGTTAGTACAGAGGGTTAGTTCAGATGGTTAGTACAGAGGGTTAGTTCAGATGGTTAGTTCAGGTGGTTAGTTAACAGGGTTAGTTCAGAGGGTTAGTTAACAGGGTTAGTTCAGAGGGTTATTTCAGAGGGTTAGTACAGATGGTTAGTTCAGAGTGTTAGTTCAGAGGGTTAGTTCAGAGGGTTAGTTCACATGGTTAGTTCATATGGTTATTTCAGAGGGTTAGTTCAGAGGGTTAGTTCACAAGGTTAGTTCAGAGGGTTAGTTCATATGGTTAGTTCAGAGGGTTAGTTCAGAGGGTTAGTTCACATGGTTAGTTCAGAGGGTTAGTTAATATGGTTAGTTCAGAGGGTTAGTTCAGAGGGTTAGTTCACATAGTTAGTTCAGAGGGTTAGTTAACAAGGTTAGTTCAGAGGGTTATTTCAGATGGTTAGTTAACAGGGTTAGTTAACAGGGTGAGTTCAGAGGGTTATTTCAGAGGGTTTGTACAGATGGTTAGTTCAGAGGGTTAGTTAACAGGTTTAGTTAAAAGGGTTAGTTCAGAGGGTTAGTTCTGATGGTTAGTTAACAGGGTTAGTTCAGAGGGTTAGTTCTGATGGTTAGTTAACAGGGTTAGTTCAGAGGGTTAGTTCAGAGGGTTAGTTAACAGGGTTAGTTCAGAGGGTTAGTTAACAGGGTTAGTTCAGAGGATTAGTTCAGAGGGTTAGTTAACAGGTTTAGTTAACAGGGTTAGTTAACAGGGTTAGTTAACAGGGTTAGTTCAGAGGGTTAGTTAACAGGGTTAGTTCAGAGGGTTAGTTCACATGGTTAGTTCAGAGGGTTAGTTAACAAGGTTAGTTCAGAGTGTTAGTTCAGAGGGTTGGTTAACAGGGTTAGTTCAGAGGGTTAGTTCAGAGGGTTATTTCAGAGGGTTAGTACAGATGTTTAGTTCAGAGGGTTAGTTCAGAGGGTTAGTTAACAGGGTTAGTTAACAGGGTGAGTTCAGAGGGTCAGTTAACATGGTTAGTTCAGAGGGTTAGTTCACAAGGTTAGTTCAGAGGGTTAGTTAACAAGGTTAGTTCAGAGGGTTAGTTCAGAGGGTTAGTTCATATGGTTAGTTCAGAGGGTTAGTTCAGAGGGTTAGTTAACAGGGTTAGTTCAGAGGGTTAGTTAACAAGGTTAGTTCAGAGGGTTAGTTCATATGGTTAGTTCAGAGGGTTAGTTAACAGGGTTAGTTCAGAGGGTTAGTTCACAAGGTTAGTTCAGAGGGTTAGTTAACAAGGTTAGTTCAGAGGGTTAGTTCAGAGGGTTAGTTTATATGGTTAGTTCAGAGGGTTAGTTCAGAGGGTTAGGTAACATGGTTAGTTCAGAGGGTTAGTTAACAGGGTTAGTTCAGAGGGTTAGTTAACAAGGTTAGTTCAGAGGGTTAGTTCATATGGTTAGTTCAGAGGGTTAGTTAACATGGTTAGTTCAGAGGGTTAGTTAACATGGTTAGTTCAGGTGTTAGTTAACAATGTTAGTTCAGAGGGTTAGTTAACATGGTTAGTTCAGAGGGTTAGTTAACATGGTTAGTTCAGAGGGTTAGTTAACAAGGTTAGTTCAGAGGGTTAGTTCAGAGCGTTGGTTAACAGGGTTAGTTCAGAGGGTTAGTTAATATGGTTAGTTCAGAGGGTTAGTTCAGAGGGTTAGTTCACATAGTTAGTTCAGAGGGTTAGTTAACAAGGTTAGTTCAGAGGGTTATTTCAGATGGTTAGTTAACAGGGTTAGTTAACAGGGTGAGTTCAGAGGGTTATTTCAGAGGGTTTGTACAGATGGTTAGTTCAGAGGGTTAGTTAACAGGTTTAGTTAAAAGGGTTAGTTCAGAGGGTTAGTTCTGATGGTTAGTTAACAGGGTTAGTTCAGAGGGTTAGTTCTGATGGTTAGTTAACAGGGTTAGTTCAGAGGGTTAGTTCAGAGGGTTAGTTAACAGGGTTAGTTCAGAGGGTTAGTTAACAGGGTTAGTTCAGAGGATTAGTTCAGAGGGTTAGTTAACAGGTTTAGTTAACAGGGTTAGTTAACAGGGTTAGTTAACAGGGTTAGTTCAGAGGGTTAGTTAACAGGGTTAGTTCAGAGGGTTAGTTCACATGGTTAGTTCAGAGGGTTAGTTAACAAGGTTAGTTCAGAGTGTTAGTTCAGAGGGTTGGTTAACAGGGTTAGTTCAGAGGGTTAGTTCAGAGGGTTATTTCAGAGGGTTAGTACAGATGTTTAGTTCAGAGGGTTAGTTCAGAGGGTTAGTTAACAGGGTTAGTTAACAGGGTGAGTTCAGAGGGTCAGTTAACATGGTTAGTTCAGAGGGTTAGTTCACAAGGTTAGTTCAGAGGGTTAGTTAACAAGGTTAGTTCAGAGGGTTAGTTCAGAGGGTTAGTTCATATGGTTAGTTCAGAGGGTTAGTTCAGAGGGTTAGTTAACAGGGTTAGTTCAGAGGGTTAGTTAACAAGGTTAGTTCAGAGGGTTAGTTCATATGGTTAGTTCAGAGGGTTAGTTAACATGGTTAGTTCAGAGGGTTAGTTAACAGGGTTAGTTCAGAGGGTTAGTTCACAAGGTTAGTTCAGAGGGTTAGTTAACAAGGTTAGTTCAGAGGGTTAGTTCAGAGGGTTAGTTTATATGGTTAGTTCAGAGGGTTAGTTCAGAGGGTTAGGTAACATGGTTAGTTCAGAGGGTTAGTTAACAGGGTTAGTTCAGAGGGTTAGTTAACAAGGTTAGTTCAGAGGGTTAGTTCATATGGTTAGTTCAGAGGGTTAGTTAACATGGTTAGTTCAGAGGGTTAGTTAACATGGTTAGTTCAGAGTGTTAGTTAACAATGTTAGTTCAGAGGGTTAGTTAACATGGTTAGTTCAGAGGGTTAGTTAACATGGTTAGTTCAGAGGGTTAGTTAACAAGGTTAGTTCAGAGGGTTAGTTCAGAGCGTTGGTTAACAGGGTTAGTTCAGAGGGTTAGTTCAGAGGGTTAGTTCAGAGGGTTAGTTCATATGGTTAGTTCAGAGGGTTTAGTTAACAAGGTTAGTTCAGAGGGTTAGCTCAGAGGGTTGGTTAACGGGGTTAGTTCAGAGGGTTAGTTCAGAGGGTTAGTTCATATGGTTAGTTCAGAGGGTTTAGTTAACAAGGTTAGTTCATATGGTTAGTTCAGAGAGTTAGTTCAGATTGATAGTTCAGACGGTTAGTTCAGCGGGTTGGTTAACAAGGTTAGTTCAGAGGGTTAGTTCAGAGGGTTAGTTCAGATGGTTAGTTCAGAGGGTTAGTTCAGAGGGTTAGTTCAGAGGGTTAGTTCAGATGGTTAGTTCAGAGGGTTAGTTAACAAGGTTAGTGCAGATGGTTAGTTCAGATTGATAGTTGAGAGGGTTAGTTCAGAGGGTTAGTACATGAAAGCCATTCTTTATTTTTTGGGGGGGGGGAGTAGTGCGATGTTTGAGCATAGCCTGAAGGTAGGGATGGGCAGGTCCTCTTGCTGTTCCGTAGGTAAGTACTATGGTCTTGTAGTGGATTGGTTGGGGTGAAGCCTGAAGGTAGGGATGGGCAGGTCCTCTTGCTGTTCTGTAGGTAAGTACCATGGTCTTGTAGTGGATGGGTTGGGGTGAAGGTAGAGAGGGGCAGGACCTCTTGCTGTTCTGTAGGTAGGTACCATGGTCCTGTAGTGGATGGGTTGGGGTGAAGGTAGGGAGGGGCAGGTCCTCTTGCTGTTCTGTAGGTAGGTACCATGGTCCTGTAGTGGATGGGTTGGGGTGAAGGTAGGGAGGGGCAGGTCCTCTTGCTGTTCTGTAGGTAGGTACCATGGTCTTGTAGTGGATGGGAGCTTCAACTGGAAGCCAGAGGAGTGTGAGGAGGAGCGAGGTGACATGGAAGAACTTGGGAAGGTTGAACACCACACTCTCTTCTCTCTATTCACAGGTTGAACACAGACACTCTCCAAAACACACACACACACACAGATACAAGCACACTAACTCTAAAAGGGCAAATTATCTGTCTTTTCCCTTGGTCACTCATTGAGACTGAATAGGTACTTTAATGGCTACTTCCCAAATGGCCTCCTATTCCCTACGTAGTGCACTACCTTTGACCAAGGCCCATAGGGTCTCTGGTTTTTAAGTAGTGCACTACATAGGGAATAGAGTTACATTTGGGACACATCCGTTGTTTCGAGTAAGTAGGTGAACGGTGGGCAGTGGTTATCTCTGTCTGAAAACATCATTGTCCTTCTTAGTACTAATTACGACAGTCATCAAGATAGCAACAATTCCACTCCTCTGATAGCAAGCTATTTACTACAAACCTCTGATAACAGGCTTAGTTTACTACTTACTATAGGCCTACTTACTATAAACTGTAAACTCATTAGGGACTCTCCTCTCTCTATTCAACAACACAGAGACTCTCATCTCTCTCTATTCAACAACACAGAGACTCTCCTCTCTCTATTCAGCACAGACAGACTCTCCTCTCTCTATTCAACACAGATACTATCCTCTCTCTATTCAACAACACAGAGACTCTCCTCTCTCTATTCAACACACAGAGACTCACCTCTCTCTATTCAACACAGAGACTCTCCTCTCTCTATTCAACACACAGAGACTCTCCTCTCTCTATTCAACACAGAGACTCTCCTCTCTCTATTCAACACAGAGACTCTCCTCTCTCTATTCAACAACACAGAGACTCTCCTCTCTCTATTCAACAACACAGAGACTCTCCTCTCTCTATTCAACACAGAGACTCTCCTCTCTCTATTCAACACAGAGACTCTCCTCTCTCTATTCAACAACACAGAGACTCTCCTCTCTCTATTCAACAACACAGAGACTCTCCTCTCTCTATTCAACACAGAGACTCTCCTCTCTCTATTCAACACAGACAGACTCTCCTCTCTCTATTCAACACAGAGACTCTCCTCTCTCTATTAAACACAGAGACTCTCCTCTCTCTATTCAACAACACAGAGACTCTCCTCTCTCTATTCAACACAGAGACTCTCCTCTCTCTATTCAACACAGAGACTCTCCTCTCTCTATTCAACACAGAGACTCTCCTCTCTCTATTCAACAACACAGAGACTCTCCTCTCTCTATTCAACAACACAGAGACTCTCCTCTCTCTATTCAACACAGAGACTCTCCTCTCTCTATTCAACACAGACAGACTCTCCTCTCTCTATCCAACACAGAGACTCTCCTCTCTCTGTTCAACACAGACAGACTCTCCTCTCTCTGTTCAACACAGACAGACTCTCCTCTCTCTGTTCAGCACAGACAGACTCTCCTCTCTCTATTCAACACAGACAGAATCTCCTCTCTCTGTTCAACACAGAGAGACTCTCCTCTCTCTGTTCAGCACAGACAGACTCTCCTCTCTCTATTCAACACAGACAGACTCTCCTCTCTCTATTCAACACAGAGAGACTCTCCTCTCTCTATTCAACACACAGAGACTCTCCTCTCTCTGTTCAGCACAGACAGACTCTCCTCTCTCTGTTCAGCACAGACAGACTCTCCTCTCTCTATTCAACACAGACAGACTCTCCTCTCTCTGTTCAACACAGAGACTCTCCTCTCTCTATTCAACACAGAGACTCTCCTCTCTCTATTCAACAACACAGAGACTCTCCTCTCTCTATTCAACACAGAGACTCTCCTCTCTCTATTCAACACAGACAGACTCTCCTCTCTTTATTCAACACAGACAGACTCTCCTCTCTCTGTTCAGCACAGACAGACTCTCCTCTCTCTATTCAACACAGACAGAATCTCCTCTCTCTGTTCAACACAGAGAGACTCTCCTCTCTCTGTTCAGCACAGACAGACTCTCCTCTCTCTATTCAACACAGACAGACTCTCCTCTCTCTATTCAACACAGAGACTCTCCTCTCTCTGTTCAACACAGACAGACTCTCCCTCTCTATTCAACACACAGAGACTCTCCTCTCTCTATTCAACACACAGAGACTCTCCTCTCTCTATTCAACACACAGAGACTCTCCTCTCTCTATTCAACACACAGAGACTCTCCTCTCTCTATTCAACACAGAGACTCTCCTCTCTCTGTTCAACACAGAGAGACTCTCCTCTCTCTATTCAACACAGAGACTCTCCTCTCTCTATTCAACAACACAGAGACTCTCCTCTCTCTATTCAACAACACAGAGACTCTCCTCTCTCTATTCAACAACACAGAGACTCTCCTCTCTCTATTCAACACAGAGACTCTCCTCTCTCTATTCAACACAGAGACTCTCCTCTCTCTATTCAACACAGACAGACTCTCCTCTCTTTATTCAGCACACACAGACTCTCCTCTCTCTGTTCAGCACAGACAGACTCTCCTCTCTCTGTTCAACACAGAGAGACTCTCCTCTCTCTGTTCAGCACAGACAGACTCTCCTCTCTCTATTCAACACAGACAGACTCTCCTCTCTCTATTCAACACAGAGACTCTCCTCTCTCTATTCAACACAGAGACTCTCCCCTCTCTATTCAACACACAGAGACTCTCCTCTCTCTATTCAACACACAGAGACTCTCCTCTCTCTATTCAACACACAGAGACTCTCCTCTCTCTATTCAACACACAGAGACTCTCCTCTCTCTATTCAACACACAGAGACTCTCCTCTCTCTATTCAACACACAGAGACTCTCCTCTCTCTATTCAACACAGAGACTCTCCTCTCTCTGTTCAGCACAGACAGACTCTCCTCTCTCTATTCAACACAGACAGACTCTCCTCTCTCTATTCAACACAGAGACTCTCCTCTCTCTGTTCAGCACAGACAGACTCTCCTCTCTCTATTCAACACAGACAGACTCTCCTCTCTCTATTCAACACAGACAGACTCTCCTCTCTCTGTTCAACACAGACAGACTCTCCTCTCTCTGTTCAACACACAGAGACTCTCCTCTCTCTGTTCAACACAGACAGACTCTCCTCTCTCTGTTCAACACAGACAGACTCTCCTCTCTCTATTCAACACAGACAGACTCTCCTCTCTCTGTTCAACACAGAGACTCTCCTCTCTCTGTTCAACACACAGAGACTCTCCTCTCTCTGTTCAACACACAGAGACTCTCCTCTCTCTGTTCAACACACAGACAGACTCTCCTCTCTCTATTCAACACACAGAGACTCTCCTCTCTCTATTCAACACACAGAGACTCTCCTCTCTCTATTCAACACACAGACAGACTCTCCTCTCTCTATTCAACACACAGAGACTCTCCTCTCTCTGTTCAGCACAGACAGACTCTCCTCTCTCTGTTCAGCACAGACAGACTCTCCTCTCTCTGTTCAGCACAGACAGACTCTCCTCTCTCTATTCAACACAGACAGACTCTCCTCTCTCTGTTCAGCACAGACAGACTCTCCTCTCTCTATTCAACACAGACAGACTCTCCTCTCTCTATTCAACACAGAGACTCTCCTCTCTCTGTTCAGCACAGACAGACTCTCCTCTCTCTATTCAACACAGACAGACTCTCCTCTCTCTATTCAACACACAGAGACTCTCCTCTCTCTGTTCAGCACAGACAGACTCTCCTCTCTCTGTTCAGCACAGACAGACTCTCCTCTCTCTATTCAACACAGACAGACTCTCCTCTCTCTGTTCAGCACAGACAGACTCTCCTCTCTCTGTTCAACAGAGTGAGAATAAAGCTTATCATACTGTTATATTGTGTTGTCTTTATAAATCCTGACAAGCACAACTCGAGGTGTTTTGGATTAGTTTAAATTGAAGACATTTGTTTTTTCTACATGCAACATATATTCGGGTTGTCTTCTAATTAAATCTGCTCCCTCTTTTCACTGGCAGTCTTAGGTTTCGTCTGAATTTACACCCTTTTCACCAGAGCTCTGGGAAAAGGCACAATTTTTCACCAGAGCTCTGGAGAAGGGCACTATTTTAGACCAGAATTCTGGAGAAGGGCACTATTTTTGACCAGAGCTCTGGAGAAGGGCACTATTTTTCACCAGAGCTCTGGAGAAGGGCACTATTTTTCACCAAAGCTCTGGAGAAGGGCACTATTTTTCACCAAAGCTCTGGAGAAGGGCACTATTTTTCACCAGAGCTCTGGAGAAGGGCACTATTTTTGACAAGAGCTCTGGAGAAGGGCACTATTTTTTACCAGAGCTCTGGAGAAGGGCACTATTTTTGACAAGAGCTCTGGAGAAGGGCACTATTTTTTACCAGAACTCTGGAGAAGGGCACAAAAGGAATAGTGGCTATTTGGGATGCATCCTTATTGCTTTATTTTGGTTCTATAATTAGTCCCTTGTAAACCACTAAAATACTTTTTTAATGATTAATGAATATTGCCTACTGTAAATCCAAGTTTTCACAGATTTGTTTTTTTTTCTCTGAATGATTAGCTTGTGGTTGTTTCATTAACATCATATTGATAATCCTTTGCATTATTCGACCGACTGTCTGTATGGTACAGAATAAAACACGACATCAAGAGAGACCCAGAAACTGGGACAGCTGTGTTCTGAACCGTGACAATTACGTGATGTAACAACCTACACCCTTGGAGAGGACGTCATGTCGTGTTGTTTTAATAGTAATAGTTCACGACCTTATAGAAGAACCAAATATTATGTCACTACCTTATAGAAGAACCAAATATTATATATATATATATACCCCAGAAGGACAGAACTACATACCCCAGGACAGAACTACATACATCAGAAGGACAGAACTACATACGTCAGAAGGACAGAACTACATAGGCCAGAAGGACAGAACTACATACGTCAGAAGGACAGAACTACATACGTCAGAAGGACAGAACTACATACCCCAGAAGGACAGAACTACATAGGCCAGAAGGACAGAACTACATATGTCAGAAGGACAGAACTACATACATCAGAAGGACAGAACTACATACGTCAGAAGGACAGAACTACATAGGCCAGAAAGACAGAACTACATACGTCAGAAGACCAGAACTACATACCCCAGAAGGACAGAACTACATAGGCCAGAAGGACAGAACTACATACGTCAGAAGGACAGAACTACATACGTCAGAAGACCAGAACTACATACCCCAGAAGGACAGAACTACATAGGCCAGAAGGACAGAACTAAATACGTCAGAAGGACAGAACTACATACGTCAGAAAGACAGAACTACATACGTCAGAAGGACAGAACTACATACGTCAGAAGACCAGAACTACATACGTCAGAAGGACAGAACTACATACGTCAGAAGGACAGAACTACATACGTCAGAAGGACAGAACTACATACGTCAGAAGGACAGAACTACATACGTCAGAAGACCAGACCTACATACGTCAGAAGGACAGAACTACATACGTCAGAAGGACAGAACTACATACGTCAGAAGACCAGACCTACATACCCCAGAAGGACAGAACTACATAGGCCAGAAGGACAGAACTACATACGCCAGAAAACCAGAACTACATACCCCAGAGGGACAGAACTACATACGTCAGAAGGACAGAACTACATACGTCAGAAGACCAGAACTACATACGTCAGAAGGACAGAACTACATTCGTCAGATTACCAGAACTATATACGTCAGATTACCAGAACTACATACCCCAGAAGGACAGAACTACATACCCCAGAAGGACAGAACTACATAGGCCAGAAGGACAGAACTACATACGTCAGAAGGACAGAACTACATACGCCAGAAAGACAGACCTACATACGTCAGAAGCAACATTGTAATCTGTCTGATAACAACGTGTTAACGTGTTGGCCGTTGCTGTGTGAGAAACATCTCTCACATAACTAGAATGAGATTCACTTTCTATAATCTCTCTCTCGCTCTCTCTCTCTCTCTCTCTCTCTCTCTCCCTCTCCCCCTCTCCCCCTCTCCCCCTCTCTCTCTCTCTCTCTCTCTCTCTCTCTCTCTCTCTCTCTCTCTCTCTCTCTCTCTCTCTCTCTCTCTGCTCTGATAGACATGAACCTGCAACTCTCATCTCTCCAGTGTTGCACTTCATAGTGGATTTCCTTATAGAATCGCACGGAGGGTTTTTGAAAGGAACTGCATCAAACCGCATTAATTTAAATACATTTTCCAAAGTTATATAATTACTGCTGTCTGTTCAACAATAAATGAAATAATTCAGAATAGCCTACTTCACCATGAGAAGGCCTATAATTTAGCGAAAGAGGATCAATATTTATTGTTATTTTTTAAATAGCCTAGCTGTGTATTGTAGCCAAATATTAATAGCCCACAGTGGAGAACCCATGGCAAATCTGTCAGTGGAAAAAACAGTATGCAGACAAAACAGGCCTTTCACATTATTAAAAATATTTTCTTCCTCATATGGTAGCCTGCAATATGTCTTCCCACACCTAGGCCTAGGCTATTGATGGATTTAAGACACAGTAGTTTTTAATGATCTCCGATTCTCAGTTTGTCAAAGTAGCCTGCTATTTCGATCATTTGTGGGGTATTAAAAAGTCTCCAGTCATGTGAAATGAAGTAAAATTGCATGAAATACGTTTATAAAAGGCCCACTTTTTCCCGGACTGTAGTTTACTTGTTGGTCCCCCTTTAGCTTCCAAAACAGCCTCCACTCTTCTGGGAAGTATTTCCACTAGATGTTGGAACATTGCTGCTATAACAGCCTCCACTCTTCTGGGAAGTATTTCCACTAGATGTAGGAACATTACTGCTATAACAGCCTCCACTCTTCTGGGAAGGCTTTCCACTAGATGTAGGAACATTGCTGCTATAACAGCCTCCACTCTTCTGGGAAGGCTTTCCACTATATGTTGGAACATTGCTGCTATAACAGCCTCCACTCTATTGGGAAAGCTTTCCACTAGATGTTGGAAGATTGCTGCATGGACTTGCTTCCATTCAGCCACAAGAGCATTAGTGATGTCGGGCAATCAAGGGGTTGACATCAGGGCTCTGTGCAGTAAAGTTCTTTCACTTCTGTATGGACCTCACTTTGTGCACAGGGACATTGTCATGCAGAAACAGGAAAGGGCCTTCCTCAAACTGTTGCCACACAGTTGGAAGTCTACAATATCATTGTATGCTGTAGTGTTAAGATTTCGGCCAGAACCATAAAAAACATCCCCAGACCATTATTCCTTCTCCACCAAACTTTACAGTTGGCACTATGCTTTCGGGTAGATAGCGTTCTCCTGGCAACCGCCAATCCCAGATTCATCCGTCGGACCGCCAGATGGTGAAGCGGGATTCATCACTCCAGAGAACGTGTTTCCACTGCTCCAGAGTCCAACGCCGGCGAGCTTTACACCTCTCCAGCAGACGCTTGTTATAGCACATGGTGATCTTAGACTTGCGTGCGGCTGCACGGCCATGGAAACCCATTTCATGAAGCTCCCTACAAAGTGTGTGTGCTGATGTTGCTTCCTGAGGCAGTTTGGAACTCGGTAGTGAGTATTGCAACCCGAATACAGACGAGTTTTACATGCTATGCAATTCAGCAGTCGGCTTGTTTGGCCTACCACTTCGCGGCTGAGCCTAGACATTCCCACAATAACACCACTTACAGCTGACCTGGGCAGAAATTTGACAAACTGGCTTGTAGGAAAAGTGGCATCCTATGACACTGTTGTCACTGAACCCTTCAGTAAGGCTATTCTACTGCCAATGTTTGTCTCTGGAGATTGCATGGCTGTGTTCTCGATTTTAAACACCTGTCAGCAACGGATGTGTCTGAAAAAGCCGTTATCCACTAATTTGAAGGGGTGTTCACACCCTTTTGATCGTGTACTGTACTGAACTCAAGGACAGAACTACATGTAAAATAAGAATACACCATTTATACACTTGGGCGTAATATTCCATGTGTCAAATAATACAGCTCTAGTGATATAGCTCTAGTGAGGCAGCTCTAGTGAGGCAGCTCTAGTGATACAGCTCTAGTGAGGCAGCTCTAGTGATACAGCTCTAGTGATATAGCTCTAGTGATATAGCTCTAGTGATACAGCTCTGTGATACAGCTCTAGTGAGACAGCTCTAGTGGGGCAGCTCTAGTGAGGCACCTCTAGTGAGGCAGCTCTAGTGATACAGCTCTAGTGATATAGCTCTAGTAGGGCAGCTCTAGTGAGGCATCTCTAGTGAGGCAGCTCTAGTGAGGCAGCTCTAGTGATACAGCTCTAGTGATACAGCTCTAGTGAGGCAGCTCTAGTGAGGCAGCTCTAGTGATACAGCTCTAGTGATACAGCTGCGAGGCAGCTCTATACAGCTCTAGTGAGGCAGCTCTAGTGATACAGCTCTAGTGATATAGCTCTAGTGATAGAGCTCTAGTGATATGGCTCTAGTGATACAGCTCTAGTGATACAGCTCTAGTGAGGCAGCTCTAGTGATACATCTCTAGTGAGGCAGCTCTAGTGAGGCAGCTCTAGTGATATAGCTCTTGTGAGGCAGCTCTAGTGACACAGCTCTAGTGATATAGCTCTAGTGATACAGCTCTAGTGAGGCAGCTCTAGTGAGGCAGCTCTAGTGATACAGCTCTAGTGATACAGCTCTAGTGATACAGCTCTAGTGATACAGCTCTAGTGATACAGCTCTAGTGATACAGCTCTAGTGAGGCAGCTCTAGTGAGGCAGCTCTAGTGAGGCAGCTCTAGTGAGGCAGCTCTAGTGATACAGCTCTAGTGATATAGCTCTAGTGAGGCAGCTCTAGTGAGGCAGCTCTAGTGAGGCAGCTCTAGTGAGGCAGCTCTAGTGAGGCAGCTCTAGTGAGGCAGCTCTAGTGAGGCAGCTCTAGTGATACAACTCTAGTGAGGCAGCTCTAGTGAGGCAGCTCTAGTGAGGCAGCTCTAGTGAGGCAGCTCTAGTGATACAGCTCGAGTGAGGCAGCTCTAGGGAGGCAGGCGCTGATATCCTAATGTTCTTTAAACAACCTGAGAGATCCTCACAACATCAGTTAGTCAGTGAGCTGAGCAGAGTATCATATGACACAGTGTGTGACTGAAGTCCTTACTCTCCTGAGGCATTGCTTACTCTTTCTCTAAGCAAGTGCTGATATCCTGATGCCAAAAAGGGCCAGGTTTTGTCTTTACCTTTCACCCAGACACCAGATGTGCTCGGGAGGGAGATGCTACAGCTATTTAAGGTCAGGCGTTGTGCTGTGCTGTGCCGTACAGGAACAGTACCACAGAGCTGAACCCCTCGGATCAGTTTGTTTGTTGCCCTCCAATGGGATGAAGGGAGAATCCCAGTGGGCGTGGCCTGTGAGGTGGCTGTTGCAACGGCAAATCCAGGAAACGTCGAGGGCAGTAAAATAACACGGCCCATGCTTACACTAAAACATCATTCCACATTGTTTGTTTTTTATTGTTTATTGTTTTTTAAACAATATAGATTATTTTAACAGCAATAATAATGACTCAGTAATCAATATTTTTTACCCCCTTTACTCTCTTCATCCCCAAATTCCACCATTTTGAGTCTCCAATAACAAGAAGAAAGGATTCTTCCTCTTTGTCCCCTTCTGTTTCCTTCCCTTCTCTTCCCCCTACAGGGCTCAACACCAATATACTGACTTCTAGCACTTTGGCTATTTGCATCATTAGACACTCACACGGGGGGGATTTGGTGAGCCTTTAAGGAGATGGGAGGAAAGTGCAGAGCTAGTAAATAAAGGGAAGGGAAACGAGGACTAGGAAAGGAGGAGAAAGGGGAGAGACTTCTGTTGGGGAATTCAGTGGGGAGAGAACGGCTTATTCCAAATTACTTGTTTTCACTGGAGCCTCTGAACTCATTACATTGCAGAAAAATGATGTTCAAAAACCACTGCATGATTAGTAGCATTTGATTCTCTCTCTCTCTCTCTGGCTCTCTCTCTCTCTCTCTCTGGCTCTCTCTCTCTCTGGCTCTCTCTCCCCCTCTCTCTCTCTCTCTCTCTCTCTCTACCTCCCACTCTCTCTCTTTCTCTCTGTCTCTCTCTCTCTCTCTCTCTCTCTCTCTCTCTCTCTCTCTCTCTCTATGGCTCTTTCTCTCACTCTCTATGGCTCTCTCTCTCTCTCGCTCTGGCTCTCTCTCTCTCTCTCTCTCTCTCTCTCTCTATGGCTCTTTCTCTCACTCTCTCTCTCTCTCTCTCTCTCTCTCTCTCTATGGCTCTTTCTCTCTCTCTCTCTCTGGCTCTCTCTCTCTCTCTCTCTCTCTCTTTTCTCTCATGGCTCTCTCTCTCTGTCTCTTCTCTGTCTCTCTCTATCTCTCGGTGTCTCTCTCTATTTTCTCTCTCTCACTCTCTCTCTCTCTCTCTCTCTCTCTCTCTCTCTCTCTCTCTCTCTCTTCTCTCTGGCTCTCTCTCTCTCTCTCTCTCTCTATGGCTCTCTCTCTCTCTCTCTCTGTCTCTATGGCTCTCTCTCTCTGTCTCTTCTCTGTCTCTTCTCTGTCTCTATCTCTCTGTGTCTCTATTTTCTCTCTCTCTCACTCTCTCTCTCTCTCTCTCTCTCTCTCTCTCTCTCTCTCTCTCTCTCTCTCTCTCTCTCTCTCTCTCTCTCTCTCTCTCTGTCTCTTCTCTGTCTCTCTCTATCTCTCTGTGTCTCTATTTTCTCTCTCTCTCACTCTCTCTCTCTCTCTCTCTCTCTCTCTCGAATCCTAACTACACCATGTAACACCAACCTTGAGCCTGGGCTTCACAGAAAGAAGGCTGGAGGTTACGGATGGAAGTTGTTAGAGGAAAATTACTAAAATATCTATCAACAATGCACTGGTATTCTTTTTAGAACGCTCTTGAATAATAAAATGAGTACAATCCTGCACCTCGGGGCAGAACAATTATAAATCTTGTATCCTAAGAAAGCCAATCATAGCAGCTATGTGTTCGAAGGAATGAGTCTTACAACAAGATGAGTGTTACAAAATACAGTTGTTTCCCCAAAACTTTTCACTGAAGATCAATGCAGTCGGAAGTAGAACACACGGAACAAATATGAAGAAACAATTAGCAATGTATTTGATTTTTTTTTTTTTTAATTTTAATTTTAATTTTACTTTACTTTTACTTTCTCTTCTTTATATACTTTGGTCTGTATGGACAGAACTTTTTAAACAAAGGTTTTTCCAACAATAACCTGAAAACAATACAGGGTGTTCAAAGCATCTTTCCTCCTCCCTCTCAGCTTCTATCAGGGTGTTCAAAGCATCTGTCCTCCTCCCTCTCGGCTTCTATCAGGGTGTTCAAAGCATCTTTCTTCCTCCCTCTCAAAGGCTTCTATCAGGGTGTTCAAAGCATCTTTCCTCCTCCCTCCTCCCTCTCGGCTTCTATCAGGGTGTTCAAATCTTTCCTCCTCCCTCTCGCATCAGGGTGTCAAAGCATCTGTCCTCCTCCCTCTCGGCTTCTATCAGGGTGTGTTCAAAGCATCTGTCCTCCTCCCCCTCTCGGCTTCTATCAGGGTGTTCAAAGCATCTGTCCTCCTCCCTCTCGGCTTCTATCAGGGTGTTCAAAGCATCTGTCCTCCTCCCTCTCGGCTTCTATCAGGGTGTTCAAAGCATCTGTCCTCCTCCCTCTCGGCTTCTATCAGGGTGTTCAAAGCATCTGTCCTCCTCCCTCTCGGCTTCTATCAGGGTGTTCAAAGCATCTGTCCTCCTCCCTCTCGGCTTCTATCAGGGTGTTCAAAGCATCTGTCCTCCTCCCTCTCGACTTCTATCAGGGTGTTCAAAGCATCTGTCCTCCTCCCTCTCGGCTTCTATCAGGGTGTTCAAAGCATCTTTCCTCCTCCCTCTCGGCTTCTATCAGGGTGTTCAAAGCATCTGTCCTCCTCCCTCTCGGCTTCTATCAGGGTGTTCAAAGCATCTGTCCTCCTCCCTCTCGGCTTCTATCAGGGTGTTCAAAGCATCTGTCCTCCTCCCTCTCGGCTTCTATCAGGGTGTTCAAAGCATCTGTCCTCCTCCCTCTCGGCTTCTATCAGGGTGTGTTCAAAGCATCTTTCCTCCTCCCTCTCCCTCTCGCTTCTATCAGGGTGTTCAAAGCATCTGTCCTCCTCCCTCTCGGCTTCTATCAGGGTGTGTTCAAAGCATCTTTCCTCCTCCCTCGGCTCTCGGCTTCTATCAGGGTGTTCAAAGCATCTGTCCTCCTCCTGTCTCCTCCCTCTCGGCTTCTATCGGCTTCTATCAGGGTGTTCAAAGCATCTGTCCTCCTCCCTCTCGGCTTCTATCAGGGTGTTCAAAGCATCTGTCCTCCTCCCTCTCGGCTTCTATCAGGGTGTTCAAAGCATCTGTCCTCCTCCCTCTCGGCTTCTATCAGGGTGTTCAAAGCATCTGTCCTCCTCCCTCTCGGCTTCTATCAGGGTGTTCAAAGCATCTGTCCTCCTCCCTCGGCTCTCGGCTTCTATCAGGGTGTTCAAAGCATCTGTCCTCCTCCCTCTCGGCTTCTATCAGGGTGTTCAAAGCATCTGTCCTCCTCCCTCTCGGCTTCTATCAGGGTGTGTTCAAAGCATCTGTCCTCCTCCCTCTCGGCTTCTATCAGGGTGTTCAAAGGATCTGTCCTCCTCCCTCTCGGCTTCTATCAGGGTGTTCAAAGCATCTGTCCTCCTCCCTCTCGGCTTCTATCAGGGTGTTCAAAGCATCTGTCCTCCTCCCTCTCGGCTTCTATCAGGGTGTGTTCAAAGCATCTGTCCTCCTCCCTCTCGGCTTCTATCAGGGTGTTCAAAGGATCTGTCCTCCTCCCTCTCGGCTTCTATCAGGGTGTTCAAAGCATCTGTCCTCCTCCCTCTCGGCTTCTATCAGGGTGTTCAAAGGATCTGTCCTCCTCCCTCTCGGCTTCTATCAGGGTGTTCAAAGCATCTGTCCTCCTCCCTCTCCTCTCGGCTTCTATCAGGGTGTTCAAAGCATCTCTATCAGGGTGTTCAAAGCATCTGTCCTCCTCCCTCTCGGCTTCTATCAGGGTGTTCAAAGCATCTGTCCTCCTCCCTCTCGGCTTCTATCAGGGTGTTCAAAGCATCTGTCCTCCTCCCTCTCGGTTAAGTGCTCTTCTAATTGATGTATCATCTCCAGGACTGAAAACGTTTTTGAAATCCTTCCATGTGCCAAAATGATCCAAAGTATATCCTCTATAATATTCTCTACTTTTATGAAAGGTCAAAGGTTTGTTCTGTCCTTTAGGAAGAATGATTCACTTTCCTTCTATCACGTTGTTTATCTGTGTCAGACTGAACTCTGGTACTTTCCAAAACATATTTTAATTTGAATTAGTTTTTATTATTGCACTTAAGGAGGGAATCTGAACTCTGTGGCCCCTGGTCTTCTTTATAGGACTGTGTCTCATTGCCAACAGCCAAGGCCAGACGCCCACAACATCTTGTGTCTGTCTAGTGGTCTCTCTCAACGCATCTGAAATATTTGCAATAATCCTCATAATTGTTTGTAAATGTGATTGATGCTCTGAAGAATGCCCAGCGACAGCATTTCAATCAATTATCTTTGATTTATTGTCTTTCATTCAGTGTGGAGGATTGCGTAATAACTCCACCACAAACAAAGACAAAAGAAAAGCATTCCTCTTTCTCTCTCTCTCTCTGTCTCTCCTTTACATGACCACTCCAGTGAAAGCCTTCACAATAGCTATGCGTGTATCCCAAATGGCCCGCTAATTCCTAATAGAAGCTTTTCAGAGGAGGAACGGGAGTACCATCATCGTAAGCGAATTTCATTAAAAAATAAAATCAGTAAAACCTTTAAAAAGTGATAATTTTCAGATAAAACTAAACTAAATATAATAATGATTAAAACACAATGATATCCTACAGCAGCTCGTCCCCTTCCTCCCAGCCACAGCTCTGGGCTCTTCATGTTTCATTACGGTAATTTACAGCGAAAGTCATTTTTTCTGAATCGACTGAGGATAGACCCGGTTTGGTCCCAACTTCATTAGGACAGGAGGCAGCGCGGCAGCAGGCGCGGTCTGGCCAGCCAAGGCTATTATGCTCTGGGTTTCTTTTCTCTCCTTCTATGATTCAATAATCAACAGAAGTAAATGATCTCCAGTCTACTGCACCAGTAGACAGCAGGCTGGAACAAATGGAGGAAAAGAAATGGACCACTCACACCATCCATGGCCCTGCATCACTGAGTTTGGGCCATAGTACCAGGTTCACTCTACTGAAGCTTTCCAAAAGCATCAGTTAAGTGTTTAAGCACTATAACTAATATGTTATAAAAGCACTAAGGACTATATAAAATAAAAACTACACATACATACTATAAAGTCCTAAGTACTATATAAATTAAGCACTCTGCGTATATACTATAAAGTACTAAGTACTATACATATATACTATAAAGTCCTAAGTACTATATAAATTTAACACTATATGTATATACTATAAAGTAGTAAGTACCATATAAATGAAGCACTATATGTACAGTTGACATTGGAAGTTTACATACAACGTAGCCAAACATATTTAATCTCAGTTTTTCACAATTCCTGACATTTAAACATGTAAAAAAACTGTGTTTTAGGTGAGTTAGGGTCACCACTTTATTTAGAAAATTTGAAATGTCAAAATAATAGTGGAGAGAATGATTTATTTCAGCTTTTATTTCTTTCATTGCATTCCCAGTGGGTCAGAAGTTTACATAGACTCAATAAGTATTTGGTAGTATTGACTTTAAATTGTTGAACTTGTTTAACTTTGGCTAGCATTCCACAAGCTTCTCACAATACGTTGGGTGAATTTTGGCCCATTCCTCCTGACAGAGCTGGTGTAACTGAGTCAGGTTTGTAGGCCTCCTTGCGCGCACACACTTTTTCAGTTCTGCCTCTAACTTTTCTATGGGATTGAGTTCAGGGCTTTGTGATGGCCATTCCTATAACTTGACTTTGTTGTCCTTAAGCAATTTTGCCACAACTTTGGAAGTATACTTGGGGTCATTGTCCATTTGGAAGACCCATTTGTGACCAAGCTTTAACTGATGTATTGAGATGTTGCTTCAATATATTCATGTAATTTTCCTACCTCATGATGCCATCTATTTTGTGAAGTGCACCAGTCCCTCCTGCAGCAAAGCAACCACACATCATGATGCTGCCACCACCGTGCTTCACCGTTGGGATGGTGTTCTTTGTCTTGCAAGCCGTGAATTTACTATTATTAATGACAAATAGACACACATTCCAACCCCTTGTCTTACCAGACGTAGCTGTCCTGTCCTGCCGATGCACGGAAAACCCAGCCAGCTCTATATTATTTGTGTCGTCGTTCAGCCACGACTCAGTGAAACAAGATATTTAAAAAATGTATTTCCTGTTGGTAGGTTAATCTCGAACGGAGATAATCTAGTTTATTCTCCAGTGATTGGCCAATAGAACGGATGGTGGAGGCGGACAAATTCTCTATTTCCGTCCTTTCTTCATGCTAATGATGGGGATTTGGGCTTGATCTCGGGGAAGCAGTATATCCTTCGCGTTGGACCGGCGCCATTACATTTAAATGATTTTCAATGTCCGTAGTTTATGCCTGCCCATACCATAACCCCACCATGGGGCACTCTGTTCACAACGTTGACACCAGCAAACCGCTCACCCACACCACGCCATACACATGGGTCTGCGGTTGTGAGGCCAGTTGGATGTACTGCCAAATTCTCTAAACAACAGAGGCGGCTTATGGTAGAGAAATGAACATGAAATTCTCTGGCGAAAGTTCTGGTGAACATTCCTGCAGTCAGCATGCCAATTACACAATCCCTCAAAACTTGAGACATCTGTGTCATTGTGTTGTGTGACAAAACTGCATATGTTAGAGGGGCATTTTATTATCCCCGGCACAAGGTGCACCTGTGTAATGCTCATGCCTTTTAAATCAGCTTCTTGATATGTTTCACCGGACAGGTGGATGGATTATCTTGGTAAAGGAGAAATGCAAGCCTCCCCCTTTTTCCTCCAAACATGATGATGGCCATTATGGCCAAACAGTTCTATTTTTGTTTCATCAGACCAGAGGACATTTCTCCAAAAAGTACGATCTGTTCCCATGTGCAGTTGCAAACCGTAGTCTGGCTTTTTTTATGGTGGTTTGGAGGAGTGGGTTCTTCCTTGCTGAGTGGCCTTTCAGGGTATGTCGATATAGGACTCGTTTTACTGTGGATATAGATATTTTTGTACCTGTTTCCTCCAGCATCTTCACAAGGTCCTTTGCTGTTGTTCTGGGATTGATTTGCACTTTTCTCACCAAAGTACGTTCATCTCTAGGAGACAGAATGTGTCTCCTTCCTGAGAGGTATGACGGCTGCGTGGTCCCATGGTGTTTATACTTGCGTACTATTGTTTGTACAGATGAACGTGGTACCTTTAGGCATTTGGAAATTGCTCCCAAGGATGAACCAGACTTGTGGAGGTCTACAATTTTTTGTTCTTGGCTAATTTCTTTAGATTTTCCCATGATTTCAAGCAAAGAGGCACTTAGTTTGAAGGTAGGCCTTGAAATACATCCACAGGTACACCTCCAATTGACACAAATTATGTCAATTAGCCTATCAGAAGATTCTAAAGCCATTACATAATTTTCTGTCATTTTCCAAGCTGTTTAAAGGCACAGTCAACTTAGTGTATGTAAACCTCTGACCCACTGGAATTGTGATACAGTGAATTATAAGTGAAATAACCTGTCTCTAAACAAATGTTGGAAAAATGACTTGTGTTATGCACAACGTAGATGTCCTAACCGACTTGCCAAAATTTGTGGAGTGGTTGAAAAGCGAGTTTTAATGACTGCAACCTACTTGTATGTAATCTTCCAAATTCAACTGTATATACTTTAAAGTATTAAGTACTATATAAACTGAGCACTATACCTACACTACCGTTCAAAAGTTTGTGGTCACTTAGAAATTCTCAACTTGTCGTTGAAAAAAACAAACATTATTTGTCCATAAAAATAACATCATATTGATCAGATATACAGTGTAGACATTGTTAATGTTGTAAATGATTATTGTAGCTGGAAATGGCAGATTTTTTTATGGAATATCTACATAGGCGTACAGTGTCTGTGTTCTTTTGCCCATCTTAATCTTTTCTTTTCATTGTCCAGTCTGAGATATGGCTTTTTCTTTGCAACTCTGCCTAGAACGCCAGCATCCCGGGGTCGCCTCTTCACTGTTGACAATTTATGGAAGTTCCCAATAACAGACTTGTGAGGCGTCTGTTTCTCAAACTAGACACTCTAATGTACTTGTACATGTCCTCTTGCTAAGTTGTGCACCGTGGCATCCCACACCTCTTTCTATTCTAGTTAGAGACAGTTTGAGCTGTTCTGTGAAGGTGAGTACTACACAGGGTTGTACGAGATCTTCAATTTCTTGGTAATTTCTCGCATGGAATAGCCTTCATTTCTCAGAACAAGAATAGACTGATGAGTTTCAGAAGAAGGTCTTTGTTTCTGGCCATTTTGAGCCTGTAATCGAACCCAGGGTTGTCTAATGATCAATGAGTATGTTAAAATGATGGACTTCGATTAGCTAACACAACGTGCCATTGGAACACAGGAGTGATGGTTGCTGATAATGGGCCTGTGTAGATATTCCATTAAAAACCGTCTGTTACCTGCTACAATAGTCATTTAAAACATTAACAATGTCTACACTTTTTTTCTGATCAATTTGATGGGTCTTTTTATGGACCAAAAAATGGCTTTTCTTTCAAAAACAAGGACATTTCTAATTGACCCCAAACTTTTGAACGGTAGTGTGTATACTATACATAAATCCATTGAGTCTAGACAACACCTGATAAAGGCCTCAACAGTATCTAATATTGTATATATCAGTATGATAAAGGCCTCAGCAGTATCCAATACTGTATATATCAGTATGATAAAGGCCTCAGCAGTATCTAATACTGTATATATCAGTATGATAAAGGCCTCAGCAGTATCTAATACTGTATATATCAGTATGATAAAGGCCTCAGCAGTATCTAATACTGTATATATCAGTATGATAAAGGCCTCAGCAGTATCTAATACTGTATATATCAGTATGATAAAGGCCTCAGCAGTATCTAATACTGTATATATCAGTATGATAAAGGCCTCAGCAGTATCTAATACTGTATATATCAGTATGGCGTAGTTGATAGTATGTGATGTTTATATTTTTGTGAAATCAGGAGCATCTCGGAGGATTGGCCTGCATCTCGGAGGATTGGCCTGCATCTCGGAGGATTGGCCTGCATCTCGGAGGATTGGCCTGCATCTCGGAGGATTGGCCATAGTGGCCGGTTCCCTCTCCGAAGCTCTCCAACAGCATCAATTAGGCATTTAAGTACCAGATTTACCTCCAAGTCCAGGACTCAGATAACACACAGGATATAACACTGAAGGAGACATCATTGTTGGTATTTTATTAGGATTCCCATTAGCTGTAGCAAAAGCAGCAGCTACTCTTCCTGGGGTTCACACAAAACACTAAACATAATACAGAACATTAATAGACAAGAACAGCTCAAGGACAGAACTACATCAATGTAAAATTGGCACACGTAGCCTACATATCAATGCATAGACACAAACTATCTGGGTCAAATAGGGGAGAGGTGTTGTGCCATGTGCTGTTTCTTTATCTGTTTTTTTAAACCAAGTTTGCTGTTCATATGAGCGATATGAGATGGAACGGAGTTCCATTGAATAATGGCTCTATATAATAGTCTACTCTTCCTTAAATTTGTTCTGGATTTGGGAACTGTGAAAAGACCCCTGGTGGCATGTCTGGTGGGGGAAATGTGTGTGTCAGAGCTGTGTGTAAGTTGACTATTCAAACAATTTAGGATTTTCAACACGTTTCTTATAAACAGAAGTGATGCAGTCAGTCTCTCCTCATCTCTTAGCCAATATCAAATCAAATCAAATTTATTTATATAGCCCTTCGTACATCAGCTGATATCTCAAAGTGCTGTACAGAAACCCAGCCTAAAACCCCAAACAGCAAGCAATGCAGGTGTAGAAGCACGGTGGCTAGGAAAAACTCCCTAGAAAGGCCAAAACCTAGGAAGAAACCTAGAGAGGAACAAGGCTATGTGGGGTGGCCAGTCCTCTTCTGGCTGTGCCGGGTGGAGATTATAACAGAACATGGCCAAGATGTTCAAATGTTCATAAATGACCAGCATGGTCGAATAATAATAAGGCAGAACAGTTGAAACTGGAGCAGCAGCACAGTCAGGTGGAAGTTGAAACTGGAGCAGCAGCATGGCCAGGTGGACTGGGGACAGCAAGGAGTCATCATGTCAGGTAGTCCTGGGGCATGGTCCTAGGGCTCAGGTCAGTTGAAACTGGAACAGCAGCATGGCCAGGTGGACTGGGGACAGCAAGGAGTCATCATGTCAGGTAGTCCTGGAGCTCAGGTCCTAGGGCTCGGGTCCTCCGAGAGAGAGAAAGAGAGAAGGAGAGAATTAGAGAACGCACACTTAGATTCACACAGGACACCGAATAGGACAGGAGAAGTACTCCAGATATAACAAACTGACCCCAGCCCCCCGACACATAAACTACTGCAGCATAAATACTGGAGGCTGAGACAGGAGGGGTCAGCCCCCGGACAGGGCCAAACAGGAAGGATATAACCCCACCCACTTTGCCAAAGCACAGCCCCCACACCACTAGAGGGATATCTTCAACCACCAACTTACCATCCTGAGACAAGGCTGAGTATAGCCCACAAAGATCTCCGCCACGGCACAACCCAAGGGGGCGCCAACCAAGACAGGATGACCACAACAGTGAATCAACCCACTCAGGTGACGCACCCCCTCCAGGGACGGCATGAGAGAGCCCCAGTAAGCCAGTGACCCAGCCCCTGTAATAGGGTTAGAGGCAGAGAATCCCAGTGGAAAGAGGGGAACCGGCCAGGCAGAGACAGCAAGGGCGGTTCGTTGCTCCAGAGCCTTTCCGTTCACCTTCCCACTCCTGGGCCAGACTACACTCAATCATATGACCCACTGAAGAGATGAGTCTTCAGTAAAGACTTAAAGGTTGAGACCGAGTTTGCGTCTCTGACATGGGTAGGCAGACCGTTCCATAAAAATGGAGCTCTATAGGAGAAAGCCCTGCCTCCAGCTGTTTGCTTAGAAATTCTAGGGACAATTAGGAGGCCTGCGTCTTGTGACCGTAGCGTACGTGTAGGTATGTACGGCAGGACCAAATCAGAGAGATAGGTAGGAGCAAGCCCATGTAATGTTTTGTAGGTTAGCAGTAAAACCTTGAAATCAGCCCTTGCTTTGACAGGAAGCCAGTGTAGAGAGGCTAGCACTGGAGTAATATGATCCATTTTTTGGTTCTAGTCAGGATTCTAGCAGCCGTATTTAGCACTAACTGAAGTTTATTTAGTGCTTTATCCGGGTAGCCGGAAAATAGAGCATTGCAGTAGTCTAACCTAGAAGTGACAAAAGCATGGATTAATTTTTCTGCATCATTTTTGGACAGAAAGTTTCTGATTTTTGCAATGTTACGTAGATGGAAAAAAGATGTCCTTGAAATGGTCTTGATATGTTCTTCAAAAGAGAGATCAGGGTCCAGAGTAACGCCGAGGTCCTTCACAGTTTTATTTGAGACGACTGTACAACCATTAAGATTAATTGTCAGATTCAACAGAATATCTCTTTGTTTCTTGGGACCTAGAACAAGCATCTCTGTTTTGTCCGAGTTTAATAGTAGAAAGTTTGAAGCCATCCACTTCCTTATGTCTGAAACACATGCTTCTAGCGAGGGCAATTTTGGGGCTTCACCATGTTTCATTGAAATGTACAGCTGTGTGTCATCCGCATAGCAGTGAAAGTTTACATTATGTTTTCGAATAACATCCCCAAGAGGTAAAATATATAGTGAGAACAATAGTGGTCCTAAAACGGAACCTTGAGGAACACCGAAATTTACAGTTGATTTGTCAGAGGACAAACTATTCACAGAGACAAACTGATATCTTTCCGACAGATAAGATCTAAACCAGGCCAGAACTTGTCCGTGTAGACCAATTTGGGTTTCCAATCTCTCCAAAAGAATGTGGTGATCGATGGTATCAAAAGCGGCACTAAGGTCTAGGAGCACGAGGACAGATGCAGAGCCTCGGTCCAATGCCATTAAAATGTCATTTACCACCTTCACAAGTGCCGTCTCAGTGCTATGATGGGGTCTAAAACCAGACTGAAGCATTTCATATACATTGTTTGTCTTCAGGAAGGCAGTGAGTTGCTGAGCAACAGCCTTCTCTAAAATTTTTGAGAGGAATGGAAGATTCGATATAGGCCGATAGTTTTTTATATTTTCTGGGTCAAGGTTTGGCTTTTTCAAGAGAGGCTTTATTACTGCCACTTTTAGTGAGTTTGGTACACATCCAGTGGATAGAGAGCCGTTTATTATGTTCAACATAGGAGGGCCAAGCACAGGAAGCAGCTCTTTCAGTAGTTTAGTTGGAATAGGGTCCAGTATGCAGCTTGAAGGTTTAGAGGCCATGATTATTTTCATCATTGTGTCAAGAGATATAGTACTAAAACACTTGAGCGTCTCTCTTGATCCTAGGTCCTGGCAGAGTTGTGCAGACTCAGGACAACTGAGGTTTGGAGGAATACGCAGGTTTAAAGAAGAGTCCGTAATTTGCTTTCTAATAATCATAATCTTTTCCTCAAAGAAGTTCATGAATTTATCACTGCTAAAGTGAAAGTCATCCTCTCTTGGGGAATGCTGCTTTTTAGTTAGCTTTGCGACAGTATCAAAAAGGAATTTCGGATTATTCTTATTTTCCTCAATTAAGTTAGAAAAATAGGATGATCGAGCAGCAGTAAGGGCTCTTCGGTACTGCA
>NC_056436.1:85878937-85903088 GCF_018296145.1 Oncorhynchus tshawytscha | reverse complement strand
AGAGACTGGCAGCATAGTGTTGATATTAGCACCCTGATTACAATGAAGAGCAAGACTTGCTGCTCTGTTCTGGACCAGCTGCAGCTTAACTAGGTCTTTCCTTGCTGCACTGGACCACATGACTGGACAATAATCAAGATACGACAAAACTAGAGCCTGCAGGACTTGTTTTTCAGAGTTGTCACGTTTGTAATAAGGACCAAGGCGCAGCGTGTTACACGTACATTCTCTTTTAATGAACGAGCAAAAACAACAAACAACCAAACGAAACGCGAAGCTATACAAACTAGTGCTGACAGGCAACTAAACATAGACAAGATCCCACAACTAACAATGAGGGAAATGGCTACCTAAATATGATCCCCAATCAGAGACAACGATAAACAGCTGTCTCTGATTGGGAACCATATCAGGCCAACAACAAATTCACCTAGATGACCCACCCAAGTCACTATCACGCCCCAACCAACACAGAGAAAAAACAGCTGTCTCTAGTCAGGGCGTGGCAGGAGTGTGGTGTCATAAAAGCAGAGCATTGGTTTATTACAGACAGATCTCTCCCCATCTTTACAACCATTGAATCAATATGTTTTGACTATGACAGTTTACAATCTAAGGTAACGCCAAGTAATTTAGTCTCCTCAACTTGTTCAACAGCCACACCATTAATTACCAAACTCAGCTGAGGTCTAGAATGTGAGGAATTATTTGGAAAAAATACAATTCTCTTACTTTTAGAGATGTTCAGAGCCAGTGTATTACTGGCCACCCATTCCAAAACAGACTGCAACTCTTTGTTAAGGGTTTTCAGTGACTTCATTAGCTGTGGTTGTTGATGTGTATATGGTTGAATCATCATCATACATGGACACACATGCTTTGTTTAATACCAGTGGCAAGTCATTGGTAAAAAAAAAAAAATAGGAAAGAGTAGAGGGCCATCATTCAATAGGATGTGGTTAGCTGTGATTAATAGTATCTGATATACAGTAGATGTTTGGACAGTGAGTAGATTATGATTAGAGGGTGTTACTTTCTGCTTATACCAGCGCATACGGATAAAGAAGACATTATTATGTTGTGTGGATGTGGTTTGCTGTGATTCACTAGTATGTCGATGTTTGGTTCAGTAAATAGCTGTGTGATTGGACTATAGTGATTCCCAGTGTGTTACTTTCTGCCTCTACCGGTGCTTTCTTAATGAACCAGCTAATGACTTACTGGAAGACCATGATCATTCATGCTTCTGCGCCGCATCGAGCTCCTTATCCCAGTCCTGTCGACCGCCATTGTTGTCGTTGGAAATGAGGTGTGCAGCGTAATTAATGGTTAGCGGTCATCGTTCTAAAAATGAAGCATCCTCCGTAAAACCCTTGAATTAAATGGTTGCCTCTATTACTTAGCTAATTAATGTAGCATAAAAAGGGAATAAAGCTTTATCAAACACACAAATATAATGTCGGCACCATTGCGTTCTGGTACTTCTATCACACACAGTGGGGTGGGGTGTTGAAGGGGTTCGCTTGGCTTGGCGTTCTGATACAGCCACGTTCAAGGGAACAATATCCACAGGCAAACATATTTGTATTTTCCTCTAAAGATACAACAGATTATCTCATCTAAACATTTTTATTTGTATCCCATTCCCTATTTGCTATGTTTCATAATCAGAAAGCACCTTGGAATTTGCTCTTAGTTTACGACCACCACCACCTCCCACCCGTCTCATTTTTAATTTCGGGAACTTCCTCGACAATTAATCGCTTCTATCAACTGGTCTCTATTCGTGTGCCAGAACGGGCAAGACGAAGTGGCGAGCCAAACCCCGTGCCTTATGCCATCCATCATGCCCTGGTATTAACTTCCTCACCTCTCATCACAAAGAAAACAATGAAAGGGAAAAAGTTGTTGCTATGTTACGGTCCGCCATCAATCAAAGTTCAAAGTTAGAACTGCCATCTGCGTTGCACCAACACAACTATACAGCATCTCTACCTATAGACCTATACAGCATATCTACCTACAGCCCTATACAGCATCTCTACCTACACAACTATACAGCATCTCTACCTACAGACCTATACAGCATCTCTACCTACACAACAACCCAGCATCTATACCAGCACAACAACACAGCATCTCTGTCTACACAACTACACAGCATCTCTACCTACAGACCTATACAGCATCTCTACCTACACAACTATACAGCATCTCTACCTACACAACTATACAGCATCTCTACCTACACAACTATACATCATCTCTACCTACAGACCTATACAGCATATCTACCTATACAACAACACAGCATCTCTGTCTACACAACTACACAGCATCTCTACCTACAGACCTATACAGCATCTCTAGCTACACAACAACCCAGCATCTATACCAGCACAACAACACAGCATCTCTGTCTACACAACTACACAGCATCTCTACCTACAGACCTATACAGCATCTCTACCTACAGACCTATACAGCATCTCTACCTACACAACTACACAGCATCTCTGCCTACACAACTACACAGCATCTCTGCCTACACAACTACACAGCATCTCTACCTACACAACTACACAGCATCTCTGCCTACACAACTACACAGCATCTCTGCCTACACAACTACACAGCATCTCTACCTACACAACTACACAGCATCTCTACCTACACAACTGTACAGCATCTCTGCCTACACAACTACACAGCATCTCTGCCTACACAACTACACAGCATCTCTGCTACTCTCCCCCTGCTCTGTTCTACTCAGGTATTGCTGGTGGAACTTTAATGGCTGCAACGGAATTAGAATGTGTTTGATACCATTCCGTTCACTCTATTCCAGCCATTATTATGAGCCGTCCTCCCCTCACCAGCCTCCTGGTGTTTTAACCCTCCCGTCTTCCACCTCCCACCGTTCTAGTTCTGAGATGAGATGAGAGAAGCATGAGTTGGAAAACACTATGTTGAAATTAACCACTATAGTACATGGTTTTGGTTGTTTTTTGATGAAAGTAATTCTCAAATGCAAATTGTCTTTAGAGTTCTTTATACATTTTTTTTGGTGGGGAAATTTGTAATTCTGGAAGGAATATTGGCAGGGATTCTAAGAGTCTGTATTTTAAGATTGATTTGGTTTCCCAAATAAGTATCAGCTATACTTGTATTTTCTTTAGAAGAGAGAACTTAATGTCTTAGTGTCTTTATAGATCTGTTGAAGTCAACAAAGTGAAGGGCAATAAAGGTGTTGGATTAATCTAAAAGGGTTTCTGTTCTCAGAACACAATAAAACTAATAATCTGAAAGATGTTGTCATGACACGTTGTTTTCCACCTCTAATGCTGTTCTGTCTTTCTGACTGGTTCATCTTTAAACAGACTGTTATTATATCCTAATGAGCTGTTCTGTCTTTCTGACTGGTTCATCTTTAAACAGACTGATATTATATCCTCATGAGCTGTTCTGTCTTTCTGACTGGTTCATCTTTAAACAGACTGTTATTATATCCTTATGAGCTGTTCTGTCTTTCTGACTGGTTCATCTTTAAACAGACTGACTCCCAGAATATAACAGGTAGTGTATGGTAGTGAAGGCCATGGTTGATATAACAGACTGACTCCCAGATTATAGCAGGTAGTGTATTGTAAAGAAGGCCAGGGTTGATATAACAGACTGACTCTCAGAATATAACAGGTATTGTATTGTAAAGAAGGCCAGGGTTGATATAACAGACTGACTCTCAGAATATAACAGGTATTGTATTGTAAAGAAGGCCAGGGTTGATATAACAGACTGACTCCCAGAATATAACAGGTAGTGTATTGTAGTGAAGGCCAGGGTTGATATAACAGACTGACTCCTAGATTATAACAGGTATTGTATTGTAATGAAGGCCAGGGTTGATATAACAGACTGACTCTCAGAATATAACAGGTATTGTATTGTAAAGAAGGCCATGGTTGATATAACAGACTGACTCCCAGATTATAACAGGTATTGTATTGTAATGAAGGCCAGGGTTGATATAACAGACTGACTCTCAGAATATAACAGGTATTGTATTGTAAAGAAGGCCATGGTTGATATAACAGACTGACTCCCAGATTATAGCAGGTAGTGTATTGTAAAGAAGGGTAGGTAGATGTGGGGAGGGCTGGAGGGTGGAAAAAGCAGGGCTGGGGACGGATGAGGCAGGGCTGGGGACGGATGAGGCAGGGTTGGGGACGGATGAGTCATGGCTGGGAAGGGCAGGGTTGGGGACGGATGAGGCAGGGCTGGGAAGGGCAGGGTTGGGGACGGATGAGGCATGGCTGTAAAGGGCAGGGTTGGGGACGGATGAGGCTGGGCTGGGAAGGACAGGGTTGGGGACGGATGAGTCATGGCTGGGAAGGGCAGGGTTGGGGATGGATGAGGCAGGGCTGGGAAGGGCAGGGTTGGGGACGGTTGAGGCAGGGCTGGGAAGGACAGGGTTGGGGACGATGTGGGGAGGGCTGGAGGGTGGAAAAGCAGGGCTGGGGATGGATGAGGCAGAGCTGGGGACGGATGAGGCAGGGTTGGGGACGGATGAGGCATGGCTGGGAAGGGCAGGGTTGGGGACGGTTGAGGCAGGGCTGGGAAGGACAGGGTTGGGGACGGATGAGTCATGGCTGGGAAGGGCAGGGTTGGGGACGGATGAGGCATGGCTGGGAAGGGCAGGGTTGGGGACGGATGAGGCTGGGCTGGGAAGGGCAGGGTTGGGGATGGATGAGGCAGGGCTGGGAAGGGCAGGGTTGGGGACGGATGAAGCAGGGCTGGGAAGGGCAGGGTTGGGGACGGATGAGGCTGGGCTGGGAAGGGCAGGGTTGGGGACGGATGAGGCAGGGCTGGGAAGGGCAGGATTGGGGACGGATGAGGCAGGGCTGGGAAGGACAGGGTTGGGGATGGATGAGGCAGGGCCGGGAAGGGCAGGGTTGGGGACGGATGAGGCAGGGCTGGGAAGGACAGGGTTGGGGACGGATGAGGCAGAGATGGGAAGGACAGGGTTGGGGATGGATGAGGCATGGCTGGGAAGGGCAGGGTTGAGGACGGATGAGGCATGGCTGGGAAGGGCAGGGTTGAGGACGGATGAGGCATGGCTGGGAAGGGCAGCATTGGGGATGGATGAGGCAGGGCTGGGAAGGACAGGGTTGTGGATGGATGAGGCAGGGCGGGAAGGGCAGGGTTGGGGATGGATGAGGCATGGCTGGGAAGGGCAGGGTTGGGGACGGATGAGGCAAGGCTGGGAAGGGTAGGGTTGGGGACGGATGAGGCATGGCTGGGGGACGGATGAGGCATGGCTGGGAAGGACAGGGTTGGAGACGGATGGGGCAGGGTTGGGGACAGATGAGGCAATGCTGGGAAGGGCAGGGTTGGGGACGGATGAGGCATGGCTGGGAAGGGCAGGGTTGGGGATGGATGAGGCATGGCTGGGAAGGGCAGGGTTGGGGACGGATGATGCATGGCTGGGAAGGGCAGGGTTGGGGACGGATGAGGCATGGCTGGGAAAGACAGGGTTGGGGACGGATGAGGCAGGGCTGGGAAGGGCAGGGTTGGGGACGGATGAGGCAGGGTTGGGGATGGATGGGGCATGGCTGGGAAGGGCAGGGTTGGGGACGGATGAGGCATGGCTGGGAAGGGCAGGGTTGGGGACGGATGAGGCAGACATGAGGAGGGTAGGTTTCCGGGACTGCCTTCTTCTGGCCCAGGCAGGGTGGAGAGAGCTGCTGCTGTCTGTCTGCTTCATCTAATGACACTGTCTGTCTGCCGCATCGAATGAGACTGAATCTCTCTCTCTCTCTCTCTCTCTCTCTCTCTCATATACCATTAACTTATTAAACTACATAATATGTACTAATCGTAGAACATACTGTTTTGTAGAAATGTTTGCAGTAAGCTACTAATATCAATATACTCTTCTCACCCATATGCCATCTAAAGCGCAAATACATTGTTTCCCTCCATCGTCTCAATTTGAAATAACCTGTCCTCTTATATGATTTTCAGCCGTCGTCTCATTTTGATACAGTCTTTTGAAATAGCCTGTCCTCTTTTCTGATTATCAGCCATTGTCAAACACACTTGGCTCTGAAAAGACTCTTCACTCCCTCAATAGTGTGCAGCGAAATCTACTTGACAAAAATTGTAATGAGTATAACATCCTGGCATTAAAAGCTTGCTCGATTGACACATAAAATAACATGTTCTTTTTTTGTTTACCTGATCGGCCTACTCTTTAGAACGCAGTCTGGGGGTATGGGAGCATGGCTATGGGGGTATGGGAGCATGGCTATGGGGGTATGGGAGCATGGCTATGGGGGTATGGGAGCATGGCTATGGGGGTATGGGAGCATGGCTATGGGGGTATGGGAGCATGGCTATGGGGGTATGGGAGCATGGATATGGGGGTATTGGAGCATGTCTATGGGGGTATGGGAGCATGGCTATGGGGGTATGGGAGCATGGCTATGGGTATGGGGGTGTGGGAGCATGGCTATGGGGGTGTGGGAGCATGGCTATGGGGGTATGGGAGCATGGCTATGGGGGTATGGGAGCATGGCTATGGGGGTATGGGAGAATGGCTATGGGGGTATGGGAGCATGGCTATGGGGGTATGGGAGCATGGCTATGGGGGTATGGGAGCATGGATATGGGGGTATGGGAGCATGTCTATGGGGGTATGGGAGCATGGCTATGGGGGTATGGGAGCATGGCTATGGGTATGGGGGTGTGGGAGCATGGCTATGGGGGTGTGGGAGCATGGCTATGGGGGTATGGGAGCATGGCTATGGGGGTATGGGAGCATGGCTATGGGGGTATGGGAGAATGGCTATGGGGGTATGGGAGCATGGCTATGGGGGTATGGGAGCATGGCTATGGGGGTATGGGAGCATGGCTATGGGGGTATGGGAGCATGGCTATGGGGGTATGGGAGCATGGCTATGGGGGTATGGGAGCATGGCTATGGGGGTATGGGAGCATGGCTATGGGTATGGGGGTATGGGAGCATGGCTATGGGGGTATGGGAGCATGGCTTTGGGGGTGTGGGAGCATGGCTATGGGGATATGGGAGCATGGCTATGGGGGTATGGGAGCATGGCTATGGGGGTATGGGAGCATGGCTATGGGGGTATGGGAGCATGGCTATGGGGTTATGGGAGCATGGCTATGGGAGCATGGCTATGGGGGTATGGGAGATTGGCTATGGGGGTATGGGAGCATGGCTATGGGGGTATGGGAGCATGGCTATGGGGGTATGGGAGAATGGCTATGGGGGTATGGGGTATGGGAGCATGGCTATGGGGGTATGGGGTATGGGAGCATGGCTATGGGTATGGGGGTATGGGAGCATGGCTATGGGGGTATGGGAGCATGGCTATGGGGGTATGGGAGCATGGCTATGGGGGTATGGGAGCATGGCTATGGGGGTATGGGAGAATGGCTATGGGGGTATGGGGTATGGGAGCATGGCTATGGGGGTATGGGGTATGGGAGCATGGCTATGGGTATGGGGGTATGGGAGCATGGCTATGGGGGTATGGGAGCATGGCTATGGGCATGGGGGTATGGTAGTATGGCTATGGGTATGGGGGTATAGGAGCATGGCTATGGGGGTATGGGAGCATGGCTATGGGGGTACGGGAGCATGGGTATGGGGGTATGGGGGTATGGAAGCATGGCTATTGGGGTAGGGTAGCATGGCTATGGGGGTATGGAAGCATGGCTATTGGGGTAGGGTAGCATGGCTATGGGGGTATGGGAGTATGGCTATGGGGGTATGGGAGCATGGCTATGGGTATGGGGGTATGGGAGCATGGCTATGGGGGTATGGGAGCATGGCTAAGGGGGTATGGGAGCATGGCTATGGGCATGGGGTATGGGAGCATGGCTATGGGTATGGGGGTATGGGAGGATGGCTATGGGGGTATGGGAGCATGGCGATGGTGGTATGGGGTATGGGAGTATGGCTATGGGGTATGGGGGTATGGGAGCATGGTTATTGTGGTATGGGAGCATGGCTATGGGGGTATGGGGGTATGGGAGCATGGCTATGGGGTATGGGAGCATGGCCATGGGTATTGGGGTATGGGAGCATGGGTATGGGGGTATGGGAGCATGGCTATGGAGGTATGGGGTATGGGAGTATGGCTATGGGGTATGGGGGTATGGGAGCATGGGTATGGGGGTATGGGAGCATGGCTATGGGGGTATGGGAGCATGGCTATGGGTATGGTGGTATGGGAGCATGGCAATGGGGGTATGGGAGCATGGCTATGGGGGTATGGGGTATGGGAGCATGGCTATGGGTATGGGGGTATGGGAGCATGGCTATGGGGTATGGGAGCATGGCTATGGGTATGGGGGTATGGGAGCATGGGTATGGGGGTATGGGGTATGGGAGCATGGCTATGGGTATGGGAGCATGGCTATGGGGTATGGGAGCATGGCTATGGGTATGGGGGTATGGGAGCATGGGTATGGGGATATGAGAGCATGGCTTTGGGGGTATGGGTATTCAGATACAACCTCTGTGTCTAGGGCTCTATTCAATCCACATGAATGTTCAGCTTTACGGCGATATTTAAATTTAAAGACATTGTTCCCAAGTTTAGAAGTCACGGTGAACGCTGCAAATGTCAGCTCAATCGGAATTGACCTTTACACTTCTATCGTTGGAACCTGCACAATTTCAGCAGATAAAACACAGGCCTTAGTCTATGTTTGAAACCCCACACTAATCCTACTACTGCTGATCAGAACCTGGCTATGAACACAGACGAACCGGTGCCTGTATATAGTCTCTCTACTGTTATAGCCTCGTTACTGTATAGAGCCTCTCTACTGTATATAGTCTCTCTACTGTATGTAGCCTCGCCACTGTATATAGCCTCTCTACTGTATATAGCCTCGCCACTGTATATAGCCTCGCCACTGTATATAGCCTCGCTACTGTTATAACCTCGCTACTGTTATAGCCTCACTACTGTATATAACCTCTATACTGTATATAGTCTCTCTACTGTTATAGCCTCGCTACTGTTATAGACTCTACTGTTATAGCCTCGCTACTGTATATAACCTCTCTATTGTATATAGCCTCGCTACTGTTATAGCCTCGCTACTGTTATAGCCTCGCTACTGTATATAGCCTCTCTACTGTATGTAGCCTCTCTACTGTATATAGTCTCTCTACTGTTATAGCCTCGCTACTGTTATAGACTCTCTACTGTTATAGCCTCGCTACTGTATATAACCTCTCTACTGTATATAGCCTCTCTACTGTTATATCCTCGCTACTGTTATAGCCTCGCTACTGTATATAACCTCTCTACTGTATATAGCCTCTCTACTGTATATAGCCTCTAGTGTATATAGCCTCTAGTGTATATAGCCTCTAGTGTATTTAACCTCTAGTGTATATAGCCTCTAGTGTATATAGCCTCTACTGTATATAGCCTCTACTGTATATAGCCTCTACTGTATATAGCCTCTACTGTATATAGCCCCTCTACTGTATATAGCCTCTCTACTGTATATAGCCTCTCTACTGTATATTGCCTCTCTAGTGTACATAGCCTCTCTACTGTATATAGCCTCCCTACTGTATATAGCCTCTCTACTGTATATAGCCTCTCTACTGTATATAGCCTCTCTACTGTATATAGCCTCTCTACTGTATATAGCCTCTCTACTGTATACAGCCTCTCTACTGTATATAGCCTCTCTACTGTATATAGCCTCTAGTGTATATAGCCTCGCTACGGTTATTTTTCACTGTTATTTTACTGTTGTTTTTATTTTTTTACTTACCTATTGTTCACCTAATACACTGTTGGTTAGAGCATTTAAGTAAGTATTTCTCTGTAAGGTCTACTACACCTGTTGTATTCAGCATTTCACTGTAAGGTCTAATACACCTGTTGTATTCAGCATTTCACTGTAAGGTCTGCTACACCTGTTGTATTCAGCATTTCACTGTAAGGTCTACTACACCTGTTGTATTCAGCATTTCACTGTAAGGTCTACTACACCTGTTGTATTCAGCATTTCACTGTAAGGTCTGCTACACCTGTTGTATTCAGCATTTCACTGTAAGGTCTACTACACCTGTTTTATTCAGCATTTCACTGTAAGGTCTAATACACCTGTTGTATTCAGCATTTCACTGTAAGGTCTACTACACCTGTTGTATTCAGCATTTCACTGTAAGGTCTACTACACCTGTTGTATTCAGCATTTCACTGTAAGGTCTACTACACCTGTTGTATTCAGCATTTCACTGTAAGGTCTACTACACCTGTTGTATTCAGCATGTCACTGTAAGGTCTACACCTGTTGTATTCAGCATTTCACTGTGGTACCTGTTGTACTCGGGCGCACGTTACAAATAAACTTTGATATGATTTGATTACAATCTATTTTCTAAGTTATTGGGTTATGTGTGTAACTTTTCAAGTAATCATCTGTTTGTCTTTGAAGCTCAATTAGGCCAATTGTAGAATATGCGTATTTTCGGATTGTTTCTACAACATAACTATGCACAGTGACCACTGAAATACATGATGTGTCTTTTTTCCACACAGTATAATATGAAACAACAAAAGGGCGAACAATATGTGACGCTAAAATCATCAAAGAAACAATAATGAGAATTACATCGGTACCAGGCCCACCACCAATTAAATTTAGAAAGTAGGATACATTTAGTGTTAAGAAGGTCTCTGTGATATCGTGTTCGACTGATTGGTTACATCGAAACTCATTTGTAGCAATCAGAAAGCTGCACCATTGGCTGTTTATTTTTAAAAACAACACTTTTCTGTAATGAATACTCAACGGTTTAATCAGCTCTGACCCACCAAACAGCTTTACACACACATACACACTGCTTATTCTCTACACAAACCACACACACACTGCTTATTCTCTACACACACCACATACACACCACACACACCACACACACACCACACACACCACACACACAACAAACCACACACACACAACAAACCCACACCACGCACCACACATCACACAACAAACCACACACACCACACGCACCACACACACAACAAATCACACACACCAATATTGTCATATTCAAAAGATGATAACAAACAACTCAATATTTCCTTGTTTTTACTTGAAAAGTTGTTTCTCTCTCAGTTCGGCCATTTTCCATCCCACTGACGTTGTTTCTCTCTCAGTTCGGCCATTTTCCATCCCACTGACGTTGTTTCTCTCTCAGTTCGGCCATTTTCCATCCCACTGACGTTGTTTCTTCTCAGTTCGGCCATTTTCCATCCCACTGACGTTGTTTCTCTCTCAGTTCGGCCATTTTCCATCCCACTGACGTTGTTTCTTCTCAGTTCGGCCATTTTCCATCCCACTGACGTTGTTTCTCTCTCAGGTCGGCCATTTTCCATCCCACTGACGTTGTTTCTCTCTCAGTTCGGCCATTTTCCATCCCACTGACGTTGTTTCTTCTCAGTTCGGCCATTTTCCATCCCACTGACGTTGTTTCTTCTCAGTTCGGCCATTTTCCATCCCACTGACGTTGTTTCTTCTCAGTTCGGCCATTTTCCATCCCACTGACGTTGTTTCTTCTCAGTTCGGCCATTTTCCATCCCACTGACGTTGTTTCTCTCTCAGTTCGGCCATTTTCCATCCCACTGACGTTGTTTCTTCTCAGTTCGGCCATTTTCCATCCCACTGACGTTGTTTCTTCTCAGTTCGGCTATTTTCCATCCCACTGACGTTGTTTCTTCTCAGTTCGGCCATTTTCCATCCCACTGACGTTGTTTCTTCTCAGTTCGGCCATTTTCCATCCCACTGACGTTGTTTCTCTCTCAGTTCGACCATTTTCCATCCCACTGACGTTGTTTCTCTCTCAGGTCGGCCATTTTCCATCCCACTGACGTTGTTTCTTCTCAGTTCGGCCATTTTCCATCCCACTGACGTTGTTTCTTCTCAGTTCGGCCATTTTCCATCCCACTGACGTTGTTTCTTCTCAGTTCGGCCATTTTCCATCCCACTGACGTTGTTTCTCTCTCAGTTCGGCCATTTTCCATCCCACTGATGTTGTTTCTCTCTCAGTTCGGCCATTTTCCATCCCACTGACGTTGTTTCTTCTCAGTTCGGCCATTTTCCATCCCACTGACGTATTTTGAAGCGATAACCATCTCCATGTTAAAATCCTATAAGTGGCCACATGACAATCCAATCGAGGCCAACGTTATGCACCAAGCGGTGTTTGCTGTCTTGTCTTTCATTCACTGCTTATGTCCCAAATGGCACCCTATTCCCTACATAGTGCACTGCTTTTGACCAGAGAAAATATGCATTATCTTTGTAATTAGCTTTCTCTCACGAGAGAGAGGGAGAGAGAGAGAGAGAGAGAGAGAGAGAGAGAGAGAGAGAGAGAGAGAGAGCGAGAGAGCTGGCAATCTCAGGCTTTGTAACATTGCTCTGCTATCCAACATCACCCAAGGGCCTTCTTGACACTCCAACAGGTAGCCGTATTGTCTCCAACAAACTATCATTCTAGTCAGAAGAACAGTCATCCATGCAGAGCATAGCCTTCGGCCTATTCCCAAATGGCACCCTAATCCTTATATAATGCTCTCCTTTTGACCAGGGCCCATAGGAATATATAGTCAATAGGGTGCCATTTGTGACCCAGACTTTCTCTCTATCTCCACACTCCTTCCCTTAAGGTTGTTGGCTCTTTTTTGGAGCATCTTGGCTCGGTTTGACAGAGAAAGCCGTAGCTAACGAGCGAAACCATAAGACAGAACACAGCCGTCACCATGGATCCCTGCTGCTTAGAGAGGCCTGGTGGCTTTCAACTAGTGTAGAGGTGACGAGGGTACAGATTGGCAAGCATTCTGACATATTTCAATCAGTCCACCCTTTGAACCACTGTTCTTCTGAAATCCTGGCGAAGGGTAATGGTACACAGGGGGCACTCTTTGAATATTTTTTTTCCCCTTTTTTTTCTTCTTCATACCGATTGGAGGGTTCTGATGGTGGTTGAGAATAAACTCTTTTTTTTTCTTCATCCTTGCCATCAGAACCAATTGGAGGGCTCTGATGGTGGTCCAGAATAAACTCTTTTTTTTTCTTCATACTTACCAACAGAACCAATTGGAGGGCTCTGATGGTGGTCCAGAATAAACTCTTTTTTTTTTCTTCATCCTTGCCATCAGAACCAATTGGAGGGCTCTGATGGTGGTCCAGAATAAACTTTTTTTTTTTCTTCATCCTTGCCATCAGAACCAATTGGAGGGCTCTGATGGTGGTCCAGAATAAACTCTTTTTTTTTCTTCATACTTACCAACAGAACCAATTGTAGGGTTCATGTTCTGATGGTGGTCGAGAATAAGCTGTTTTATTATTTATAACACCCATGGGGTTTGGAACACCGTTTGGGTCTTTTTGCGTGTCAAAAAAAGCGACACGTCAAATAACATTATTTGACGCGTCAAATAAGCTCGTTGACCAATCAGGACCTAAATTAAGACTGCCAGTCACATAATAATTGAGCAAGTTCATATTTGAACACATTCATTAGCGGTAGCTAGCTAACGTAGGTGTTGAGAGGGAGGGGTGTAACAGCTGCAAAAAAAGTAGCTAGATAATATAACGCTACCTAGCTACCAACGGCGTTAGCTAGCTAGCTAGATCTGCCTGCTATTGACAAGATAGCTAGCTAATGTTAATTGTCAATAATCCAGTCATGAAATCTATCAAATGTTAACTAGTTACTGCTGTACAGTAGCTAGCTAGCGATGTCTGTGTGAAGAACAATTTATTTTAGCTAGTTTGTAGCTAGTTAAAACGGCATCGCCTGTCAATGCAAGTTGTGACACTTCATTTTTTTTTTGCAAAGGCTGAGATTGTATCATTTTACTTGTCCTATGTTATTAAGTCTCCTGTATCCAGTCTGGGATTTTGTGTGCACCTTTATCCATCAATGTCAATCAATGGATATCATTTGGTTGGTCTATTTAATGCTGTTCCTAAATTCTATATCTTATAGACTTTTTGACCTAAAAAAGCTTTTAGGGGTGTATGTCGTAATTAATGATCTATTGCTTTTTAATATTAGTAGCCTATCAAGCCCCTTAGGAGGGAAGGCTCGATCGGATCACAGAGGAGCAGCTGGAGAGCGTCATAGATTCTCATGTGACCATCAGACAAATGTTAGATGTTCTCAATGTGTCGCACTCCGTGGTCAAGCAGCGCATGAGGTAAATTATCGTAATTGAATGAAGCAATTGTAACACGAGAGGGGAAATCTCGACATCCTTTCTTCTTTTTGTATTTCATACATTTCAGCTTTTTAGGTCCTACTGACCGTTATCAGACGCTCAGCTGGATGAGAGGATCAAAGAGCAGATAGGGAAGAATGAAGAACTTGGTGCAGAGTCTGTGAGGGCACGCTTAAAAGAGGAGAAAGTGTTTGAGTCCAGCGGGTGAGGGTCAGACAGAGTCTGTGAGGGCACGCTTAAGATGAGAAAGTGTTTGAGTCCAGCGGGTGAGGGTCAGACAGAGTCTGTGAGGGCACGCTTAAAAGAGGAGAAAGTGTTTGAGTCCAGCGGGTGAGGGTCAGACAGAGTCTGTGAGGGCACGCTTAAAAGAGGAGAAAGTGTTTGAGTCCAGCGGGTGAGGGTCAGACAGAGTCTGTGAGGGCACGCTTAAGATGAGAAAGTGTTTGAGTCCAGCGGGTGAGGGTCAGACAGAGTCTGTGAGGGCACGCTTAAAAGAGGAGAAAGTGTTTGAGTCCAGCGGGTGAGGGTCAGACAGAGTCTGTGAGGGCACGCTTAAAAGAGGAGAAAGTGTTTGAGTCCAGCGGGTGAGGGTCAGACAGAGTCTGTGAGGGCACGCTTAAAAGAGGAGAAAGTGTTTGAGTCCAGCTGGTGAGGGTCAGACAGAGTCTGTGAGGGCACGCTTAAAAGAGGAGAAAGTGTTTGAGTCCAGCGGGTGAGGGTCAGACAGAGTCTGTGAGGGCACGCTTAAAAGAGGAGAAAGTGTTTGAGTCCAGCGGGTGAGGGTCAGACAGAGTCTGTGAGGGCACGCTTAAAAGAGGAGAAAGTGTTTGAGTCCAGCGGGTGAGGGTCAGACAGAGTCTGTGAGGGCACGCTTAAAAGAGGAGAAAGTGTTTGAGTTCAGCGGGTGAGGGTCAGACAGAGTCTGTGAGGGCATGCTTAAAAGAGGAGAAAGTGTTTGAGTCCAGCGGGTGAGGGTCAGACAGAGTCTGTGAGGGCACGCTTAAAAGAGGAGAAAGTGTTTGAGTCCAGCGGGTGAGGGTCAGACAGAGTCTGTGAGGGCACGCTTAAAAGAGGAGAAAGTGTTTGAGTCCAGCGGGTGAGGGTCAGACAGAGTCTGTGAGGGCACGCTTAAAAGAGGAGAAAGTGTTTGAGTCCAGCGGGTGAGGGTCAGACAGAGTCTGTGAGGGCACGCTTAAGATGAGAAAGTGTTTGAGTTCAGCGGGTGAGGGTCAGACAGAGTCTGTGAGGGCACGCTTAAAAGAGGAGAAAGTGTTTGAGTTCAGCGGGTGAGGGTCAGACAGAGTCTGTGAGGGCACGCTTAAAAGAGGAGAAAGTGTTTGAGTCCAGCGGGTGAGGGTCAGACAGAGTCTGTGAGGGCACGCTTAAAAGAGGAGAAAGTGTTTGAGTCCAGCGGGTGAGGGTCAGACAGAGTCTGTGAGGGCACGCTTAAAAGAGGAGAAAGTGTTTGAGTTCAGCGGGTGAGGGTCAGACAGAGTCTGTGAGGGCACGCTTAAAAGAGGAGAAAGTGTTTGAGTTCAGCGGGTGAGGGTCAGACAGAGTCTGTGAGGGCATGCTTAAAAGAGGAGAAAGTGTTTGAGTCCAGCGGGTGAGGGTCAGACAGAGTCTGTGAGGGCACGCTTAAAAGAGGAGAAAGTGTTTGAGTCCAGCGGGTGAGGGTCAGACAGAGTCTGTGAGGGCACGCTTAAAAGAGGAGAAAGTGTTCGAGTCCAGCGGGTGAGGGTCAGACAGAGTCTGTGAGGGCACGCTTAAAAGAGGAGAAAGTGTTTGAGTCCAGCGGGTGAGGGTCAGACAGAGTCTGTGAGGGCACGCTTAAGATGAGAAAGTGTTTGAGTTCAGCGGGTGAGGGTCAGACAGAGTCTGTGAGGGCACGCTTAAAAGAGGAGAAAGTGTTTGAGTTCAGCGGGTGAGGGTCAGACAGAGTCTGTGAGGGCACGCTTAAAAGAGGAGAAAGTGTTTGAGTCCAGCGGGTGAGGGTCAGACAGAGTCTGTGAGGGCACGCTTAAAAGAGGAGAAAGTGTTTGAGTCCAGCGGGTGAGGGTCAGACAGAGTCTGTGAGGGCACGCTTAAAAGAGGAGAAAGTGTTTGAGTTCAGCGGGTGAGGGTCAGACAGAGTCTGTGAGGGCACGCTTAAGATGAGAAAGTGTTTGAGTTCAGCGGGTGAGGGTCAGACAGAGTCTGTGAGGGCACGCTTAAAAGAGGAGAAAGTGTTTGAGTCCAGCGGGTGAGGGTCAGACAGAGTCTGTGAGGGCACGCTTAAGATGAGAAAGTGTTTGAGTCCAGTGGGTGAGGGTCAGACAGAGTCTGTGAGGGCACGCTTAAAAGAGGAGAAAGTGTTTGAGTCCAGCGGGTGAGGGTCAGACAGAGTCTGTGAGGGCACGCTTAAGATGAGAAAGTGTTTGAGTTCAGTGGGTGAGGGTCAGACAGAGTCTGTGAGGGCACGCTTAAAAGAGGAGAAAGTGTTTGAGTCCAGCGGGTGAGGGTCAGACAGAGTCTGTGAGGGCACGCTTAAGATGAGAAAGTGTTTGAGTCCAGTGGGTGAGGGTCAGACAGAGTCTGTGAGGGCACGCTTAAAAGAGGAGAAAGTGTTTGAGTCCAACGGGTGAGGGTCAGACAGAGTCTGTGAGGGCACCCTTAAAAGAGGAGAAAGTGTTTGAGTCCAGCGGGTGAGGGTCAGACAGAGTCTGTGAGGGCACGCTTAAAAGAGGAGAAAGTGTTTGAGTCCAGCGGGTGAGGGTCAGACAGAGTCTGTGAGGGCACGCTTAAAAGAGGAGAAAGTGTTTGAGTCCAACGGGTGAGGGTCAGACAGAGTCTGTGAGGGCACGCTTAAAAGAGGAGAAAGTGTTTGAGTCCAGCGGGTGAGGGTCAGACAGAGTCTGTGAGGGCACGCTTAAAAGAGGAGAAAGTGTTTGAGTCCAGCGGGTGAGGGTCAGACAGAGTCTGTGAGGGCACGCTTAAAAGAGGAGAAAGTGTTTGAGTCCAGCGGGTGAGGGTCAGACAGAGTCTGTGAGGGCACGCTTAAGATGAGAAAGTGTTTGAGTTCAGCGGGTGAGGGTCAGACAGAGTCTGTGAGGGCACGCTTAAAAGAGGAGAAAGTGTTTGAGTTCAGCGGGTGAGGGTCAGACAGAGTCTGTGAGGGCACGCTTAAAAGAGGAGAAAGTGTTTGAGTCCAGCGGGTGAGGGTCAGACAGAGTCTGTGAGGGCACGCTTAAAAGAGGAGAAAGTGTTTGAGTCCAGCGGGTGAGGGTCAGACAGAGTCTGTGAGGGCACGCTTAAAAGAGGAGAAAGTGTTTGAGTTCAGCGGGTGAGGGTCAGACAGAGTCTGTGAGGGCACGCTTAAGATGAGAAAGTGTTTGAGTTCAGCGGGTGAGGGTCAGACAGAGTCTGTGAGGGCACGCTTAAAAGAGGAGAAAGTGTTTGAGTCCAGCGGGTGAGGGTCAGACAGAGTCTGTGAGGGCACGCTTAAGATGAGAAAGTGTTTGAGTCCAGTGGGTGAGGGTCAGACAGAGTCTGTGAGGGCACGCTTAAAAGAGGAGAAAGTGTTTGAGTCCAGCGGGTGAGGGTCAGACAGAGTCTGTGAGGGCACGCATAAGATGAGAAAGTGTTTGAGTTCAGTGGGTGAGGGTCAGACAGAGTCTGTGAGGGCACGCTTAAAAGAGGAGAAAGTGTTTGAGTCCAGCGGGTGAGGGTCAGACAGAGTCTGTGAGGGCACGCTTAAGATGAGAAAGTGTTTGAGTCCAGTGGGTGAGGGTCAGACAGAGTCTGTGAGGGCACGCTTAAAAGAGGAGAAAGTGTTTGAGTCCAACGGGTGAGGGTCAGACAGAGTCTGTGAGGGCACGCTTAAAAGAGGAGAAAGTGTTTGAGTCCAGCGGGTGAGGGTCAGACAGAGTCTGTGAGGGCACGCTTAAAAGAGGAGAAAGTGTTTGAGTCCAGCGGGTGAGGGTCAGACAGAGTCTGTGAGGGCACGCTTAAAAGAGGAGAAAGTGTTTGAGTCCAACGGGTGAGGGTCAGACAGAGTCTGTGAGGGCACGCTTAAAAGAGGAGAAAGTGTTTGAGTCCAGCGGGTGAGGGTCAGACAGAGTCTGTGAGGGCACGCTTAAAAGAGGAGAAAGTGTTTGAGTCCAACGGGTGAGGGTCAGACAGAGTCTGTGAGGGCACGCTTAAAAGAGGAGAAAGTGTTTGAGTCCAGCGGGTGAGGGTCAGACAGAGTCTGTGAGGGCACGCTTAAAAGAGGAGAAAGTGTTTGAGTCCAGCGGGTGAGGGTCAGACAGAGTCTGTGAGGGCACGCTTAAAAGAGGAGAAAGTGTTTGAGTTCAGCGGGTGAGGGTCAGACAGAGTCTGTGAGGGCACGCTTAAGATGAGAAAGTGTTTGAGTTCAGCGGGTGAGGGTCAGACAGAGTCTGTGAGGGCACGCTTAAAAGAGGAGAAAGTGTTTGAGTCCAACGGGTGAGGGTCAGACAGAGTCTGTGAGGGCACGCTTAAAAGAGGAGAAAGTGTTTGAGTCCAGCGGGTGAGGGTCAGACAGAGTCTGTGAGGGCACGCTTAAAAGAGGAGAAAGTGTTTGAGTCCAGCGGGTGAGGGTCAGACAGAGTCTGTGAGGGCACGCTTAAAAGAGGAGAAAGTGTTTGAGTTCAGCGGGTGAGGGTCAGACAGAGTCTGTGAGGGCACGCTTAAGATGAGAAAGTGTTTGAGTTCAGCGGGTGAGGGTCAGACAGAGTCTGTGAGGGCACGCTTAAAAGAGGAGAAAGTGTTTGAGTCCAGCGGGTGAGGGTCAGACAGAGTCTGTGAGGGCACGCTTAAGATGAGAAAGTGTTTGAGTCCAGTGGGTGAGGGTCAGACAGAGTCTGTGAGGGCACGCTTAAAAGAGGAGAAAGTGTTTGAGTCCAACGGGTGAGGGTCAGACAGAGTCTGTGAGGGCACGCTTAAAAGAGGAGAAAGTGTTTGAGTCCAGCGGGTGAGGGTCAGACAGAGTCTGTGAGGGCACGCTTAAAAGAGGAGAAAGTGTTTGAGTCCAGTGGGTGAGGGTCAGACAGAGTCTGTGAGGGCACACTTAAAAGAGGAGAAAGTGTTTGAGTCCAGCGGGTGAGGGTCAGACAGAGTCTGTGAGGGCACGCTTAAAAGAGGAGAAAGTGTTTGAGTCCAACGGGTGAGGGTCAGACAGAGTCTGTGAGGGCACGCTTAAAAGAGGAGAAAGTGTTTGAGTCCAGCGGGTGAGGGTCAGACAGAGTCTGTGAGGGCACGCATAAAAGAGGAGAAAGTGTTTGAGTCCAACGGGTGAGGGTCAGACAGAGTCTGTGAGGGCACGCTTAAAAGAGGAGAAAGTGTTTGAGTCCAGCGGGTGAGGGTCAGACAGAGTCTGTGAGGGCACGCTTAAAAGAGGAGAAAGTGTTTGAGTCCAGCGGGTGAGGGTCAGACAGAGTCTGTGAGGGCACGCTTAAGATGAGGAAGTGTTTGAGTCCAGCGGGTGAGGGTCAGACAGAGTCTGTGAGGGCACGCTTAAAAGAGGAGAAAGTGTTTGAGTCCAGCGGGTGAGGGTCAGACAGAGTCTGTGAGGGCACGCTTAAAAGAGGAGAAAGTGTTTGAGTCCAACGGGTGAGGGTCAGACAGAGTCTGTGAGGGCACGCTTAAGATGAGAAAGTGTTTGAGTCCAGCGGGTGAGGGTCAGACAGAGTCTGTGAGGGCACGCTTAAAAGAGGAGAAAGTGTATGAGTCCAGCGGGTGAGGGTCAGACAGAGTCTGTGAGGGCATGCTTAAAAGAGGAGAAAGTGTTTGAGTCCAGTGGGTGAGGGTCAGACAGAGTCTGTGAGGGCACGCTTAAGATGAGAAAGTGTTTGAGTCCAGTGGGTGAGGGTCAGACAGAGTCTGTGAGGGCACGCTTAAAAGAGGAGAAAGTGTTTGAGTCCAGCGGGTGAGGGTCAGACAGAGTCTGTGAGGGCACGCTTAAAAGAGGAGAAAGTGTTTGAGTCCAGCGGGTGAGGGTCAGACAGAGTCTGTGAGGGCACGCTTAAGATGAGAAATTGTTTGAGTCCAGTGGGTGAGGGTCAGACAGAGTCTGTGAGGGCACGCTTAAAAGAGGAGAAAGTGTTTGAGTCCAGAGGGTGAGGGTCAGACAGAGTCTGTGAGGGCACGCTTAAGATGAGAAAGTGTTTGAGTCCAGCGGGTGAGGGTCAGACAGAGTCTGTGAGGGCACGCTTAAAAGAGGAGAAAGTGTTTGAGTCCAGCGGGTGAGGGTCAGACAGAGTCTGATCCGTGTCAACCCCCAGGGAGCTGCGAGAGTGAGGAGAGCCATGCAGCAGTGGCTACACAGGAGGCAGTACAGAGTTCCAAGCACAAAATCTTTGTGGCACATCGATGGCAACCATAAACTGATCTGGATACGCTGATATGTGGAAGTGGATACGCTTATGCCTCCTGAATACCACACATTTTTACAATCTTAACATCGTAAAAAAAACGAATGATTTATCTGGTTATATGGTCATGAAAGAATTGTGTCCCTATTCCTAGGTGTACAGTCCCTTTTTCCACATTTTGTTTTGGTACAACCTGAATTTTAAATTGATTAAATTGACACTGGCCTACATAAAATACCCCATAAATACCCCATAAAATACCCCATCAGCTCCTCCCACCACCACCACCGCAGGTCCTTATTGGTCGGAAGGGGTGATTGTGCCATAAATCCAGTTGACCATCAGCAACACACAGATGGAACTGTTGCGGACGATACATCCATTGGAAGCCCCAGAGGCAGCCTGGTTGACATTCTACAGAGTGTTATATGATATGCTATTAAATCAAATAGATTACCTAAAGTTGAATTAATTCCGCGATTGAATTAAGCCATGCAACAATTAAACCATTAATAATCTGGGGCACCACGGAAGCATTCATTTATATAGAGCGGTTATCTCCTGAATCCACTCTCACTTCTTAGGGAGTAGTTCATATGCCTTGACACCTTGATATATAGGCCTAAGGCCAAGACAATAAGAAGACACAGTGGCAGAATCAGAATCACTTCTCCGTCAACGGGACAGGTGTAAATCATGCAGCTTCGTGTGTTACGATCCCAGATTTCCAGAGAAACAATAAATGTCGGTACATATAAGTGTCTTATATCAGCTGAAAGCTTAAATTCTTGTTAGTATAACTGCACTGTCCAATTTACAGTAGTTATTACTGAAAAAAAATGCCATGCTATTGTTTGAGGAGAGCTCCTAACAACAAAACACTTTCACCGCGATAGGTTTGATATATTCACCTCTGAAGGTGAAATGTGTACTTACAATCTGAAATCTTACTCTGATTTATCATACAAAGGGTTCCAGAGATAACATGAAGTGTCATTTTGTTAGATAAAATCCTTTTTAATTTCCTAAAAAGAGACACGATCGATTTTGTTTTTCCACCTGTTCGATTTGCAAAGAAAGGAATCTGTGAAAATCAAACCCTAAACGTTGTTTCATCCAGTCAAATCACATTCGTATTTATTCCTCAGAGATCCTAGAATATAACCAGACTTCACTTTGTCATTAGGAGTGTAGTATATCCTATAGGACACCAAATTGCAAATGTTGAACTAATAATATGGATACTAATACTGGAAAAGCTAAATCAAAGTCCAAGTACACAAATTTGACGATATTCTTGCAGAAAAATGTAATGTGAATGTAAATGTCTCCTTCACGATTTGCCCAAATGTACCTGGGTGACTTCACACTAAATGTCATGTAGTTTGCTCATAAGTCAAGTTATCTGTCTGAAACTTTGCACATTTCACTGCTGCCATCTTGTGGACACCATCGGAATTACAACCAGAGTGATGGCTCGATTTGGGACCTCTATTGCATTTTAAAAATGGTGGTAGAAAAAAATAGTGTGCAAAGCTGTCATCAAGGCAACGGGTGGCTATTTGAAACAATCTCAAACAAAAAAATATTTTGATTTGTTTAAAACTTCTTATGGTATAGGGGACGGTTGCGTCCCACTTGGGCAAAAAACAGGGGAAATGCAGCGCGGCTAATAATAAGAAATTGATATAAAAATCTAACTTTCATGAAATCACACATGTAAGATACTCAATTAAAGCTACACTCAATGAAAAAATGTGTCATAACCCATGTTTTGTCACTGTAAAGTGTGCCGGTATAGTCATTCTTCTGATTCAGAGGTAAACAAAACACAGAATCCAGCCAACATGTCAGATTTTAAAAAGGCTTTTCAGCGAAAGAATAAGAAGCCAACATCTGATGATAGTCCAACAGCAAACAAAGAGAGTAGCATATTTCAACCCTGCAGGCGCTTCACAAAACGCAGAAATAAAATATAAAACATGCCTTACCTTTGACGAGCTTCTTTTGTTGGCACTCCAATATGTCCCATAAACATCACAATTTGTTAGATTAATTCCGTCCATATATATCCAAAATGTCAATTTATTTGGCGCGTTTGATCCAGAAAAAAACAGCTTCCAAAATGTGCAACGTCACTACAAAATATTTCAAAAGACGCCTATAAACTTTGCCAAAATATTTCAAACTACTTTTTGTAATAAAACTTTAGGTACTTGTAAACGTTAATAATCGATCAAATTGTAGACGGGTCTATCTGTGTTCAATACAGGAAGACAACAAACCAAGCTACTTTTCACGTCTTGCACAACTCTCAACAGTGTTACGCAGTTCCTAGATGGCCTACTTCTTCATTGCACAAATGAATAACCTCAACCAAATTCCAAAGACTGGTGACATCCAGTGGAAGCAGTAGGAACTGAAAACAAGTTTCTAAGAAATATTGTTTGCCAACGAGACCTCACTGAACAGACAGAGACCTCAAAAAGAAAATTCTGAACGGTTAGTCCTCAGGGTTTTGCCTGCTACATAGGTTATGTTATACTCACAGACATGATTCAAACAGTTTTAGAAACGTCAGAGTGTTTTCTATCCAAATCTACTAATAATATGCATATCTTATATTCTTGGCATGAGTAGCAGGAGGTTGAAATTGGGCACGCTATTTATCCTAAAGTGAAAATTCTGCCCCCTATACCTTAAGAAGTTAACACTTGTTTTTGGTTACTACATGATTCCATTTATGTTATTTCATAGATTTGATGTCTTCACTATTATTCTACAGTGTAGAAAATAGTCAAAATAAAGAAAAACCCTTGAATGAGTTCTAGAACTTTTGACCGTTAGTGTATGTTTAACCATTTAATAAGCGGGGGGATAGGGTCAGTTTGTTATATCTGGAGTACTTCTCCTGTCCTATTCGGTGTCCTGTGTGAATCTAAGTGTGCGTTCTCTAATTCTCTCCTTCTCTCTCTCGGAGGACCTGAGCCCTAGGACCATGCCCCAGGATTACCTGACATGATGACTTCTTGCTGTCCCCAGTCCACCTGGCCGTGCTGCTGCTCCAGTTTCAACTGTTCTGCCTTATTATTATTCGACCATGCTGGTCATTTATGAACATTTGAACATCTTGGCCATGTTCTGTTATAATCTCCACCCGGCACAGCCAGAAGAGGACTGGCCACCCCACATAGCCTGGTTCCTCTCTAGGTTTCTTCCTAGGTTTTGGCCTTTCTAGGGAGTTTTTCCTAGCCACCGTGCTTCTACACCTGCATTGCTTGCTGTTTGGGGTTTTAGACTGGGTTTCTGTACAGCACTTTGAGATATCCGCTGATGTACGAAGGGCTATATAAATAAATTGGATTTGATTTGATTTAGAAAAGCCTAGTTTACTCAAACGGATATACAGTTAAATAACAAACGATAACAGCTAGCTAGTTAATAATAGAAAGTATTAATTAATTAATTAATAATGAGTTAATTCTACCT
>NC_056436.1:85848937-85873937 GCF_018296145.1 Oncorhynchus tshawytscha | reverse complement strand
ACATGTAATTTAACCAAGACACATTGACACGACATGTAGTTAGTGAATGGAACATTTTCTTAGTGTATTGTGTAGCTTCAATAAACTATGTTGTATCAAAAACCTGTCAGTGTCCGCTCCACTGCAGTAGTTAGTTACTGTCATTTTGCCACCAGTAATAAAGCGTTGTAAACAACATGCGACTGTGACATTTTGAGCCGTAATGGGTAGCGTGACTGTGGCATTTTTAAGCCATTTTGAGCTCTAATGGGATCCCATTCCTCAGCCAGTCGCTGCAGTGCTGTCAGGACGGGAGACTAGCGCCTTTAACCAACTCCAACTCTGCTGCTGGTTGGAGGCTGTGTGTGTGTGTGTGTGTGTGTGTGTGTGTGTGTGTGTGTGTGTGTGTGTGTGTGTGTGTGTGTGTGTGTGTGTGTGTGTGTGTGTGTGTCTGTCTGTCTGTCTGTCTGTCTGTCTGTCTGTCTGTCTGTCTGTCTGTCTGTCTGTCTGTCTGTCTGTCTGTCTGTCTGTCTGTCTGTCTGTCTGTCTGTTTGTGTTTGTGTTTGTGTACGGGCACGTGTGTTTGCCTGTGTGAATTAATGCACAGTCTCTGATATATCATTTTAATTCATCTCATTACTTGTGCAGATTTAAATAAGAATCTAATTCATTAAGTGACAAGCTGAAACTGCATTAGTCAACTGTAGTGGTGGGGGGAAGTCTTCAAAACCTCTCCTTCCGTCTGGTCCAATAATCACTCTGGGAATTAAATATAATATCAATCATCCCTCTAACTACATCTCTGTCTGCTGTATGGAAACCTCTCCTTCTGTCTGGTCCAATAATCACTCTGGGAATTAAATATAATATCAATCATCCCTCTAACTACATCTCTGTCTGCTGTATGGAAACCTCTCCTTCTGTCTGGTCCAATAATCACTCTGAGAATTAAAAATAATAGCAATCATCCCTCTAACTACATCATTCAATATCTTCCGAAAAAACTCTTAAAGACCTAGTCATATTTTACATCAATAGCAGTCAAAATGAATAATCACCTTATTTCAGTTTCATCTGAACATCGTAGAATTCTTGGTTATCTTCACGAACCCTGGCTAACAAGTTGAATCATCAATACAATATTGGGTTGAATTATATATTTACTAAATACCTAACTAACCACACAGAATTACATATACACAGAATGAATCATACATTGATTACCAATGACGTCATAAAGGAAAATGTCCCTAGCGGACGGAACATCTTGATACTTAACTTTGAACAGAAATGCAATGTTTCATTGGATCGGTATAACACTTTGCACATACACTGCTAGTTGCCAGAATCTAAACTGCACCTGGGCTGGAATAATACATTATGGCCTTTCTCTTGAATTTCGAAGATGATGGTACAAAAAAATAAGAACGGTTGGTTTTATCTTTGTATTATCTTTTACCAGATCTATTGTGTTATATTCTCCTACATTCCTTTCACATTTCCACAAACTTCAAAGTGATTCCTTTCAAATGGTACAAGAATCTGCATATCCTTGCTTCAGGGCATGAGTTACAGGCAGTTAGATTTGGGTATGTCATTTTAGGCGAAATTGAAAAAATGAGGCGGATCCTTAGAGTTTAAACTACAGATAATTGTACTGGCTCCCTTAATGTTTGTGAATGTTAAAAAGATTTAGGAACAAAAACAATATTTAAAATGTTTTCCGCATGTCCTCTTCTCGTCATTTGAAACGACAGAGACAGATATCGCTCTGCTCTTCTCTCACGACAACAACAGAATGCTTAAGATCTCAGCCTGCTACTGGTCTCCAAGGTGACGCATGCCAGGCTGCTATCTAAACATAAACTATAAATAATCTGAGATGCAATCAACCATGGTCTCTACGGGTAACTCATTAGTGTTATTATATTGTACCTATACTAAACAATCTACACAGGGAGACAGATGTGCTAATCTTGAGTAGATGTGAATGGTGAAGGACTTCTCCTCTGAAGTACCATTAAAACTAGCGAGCAATATAGCGAGCCAGAATTTTTGAAAAAACAAACAGTTGAAGAGAGATGATAAATACAAAACTATTTTATTTTATCATGAGACTTCCATTATTATATTGTGTTTGTAAGGCGACGTTGTCATGTCCCAGACTATGTGGATAGGAATAGCATATTAATTATATCCATCTGCATTATGTAAATGTAATGAATAAAGAAGCGGTGGAAAGAGGTTAACATACTATGATTCATATTTTATGTCTGTACACTTGATTTCATATGGATGTGGAAGGAGAGGGACAGAGTGGGGAGAGAGAGGGTTGGGAGAGTAGAAAAGAGAGTGGGGGAGAGAGTGGGGGAGAGAGAGAGGTTGGGAGAGTAGAAAAGAGAGTGGGGGAGAGAGAGGGGTTGGGAGAGTAGAAAGAGAGTGGGGGAGAGAGGGGTTGGGAGAGTAGAAAAGAGAGTGGAGGAGAGAGTGGGGGAGAGAGAGGGGGTTGGGAGAGTAGAAAGAGAGTGGGGAGAGAGAGAGGGGTTGGGAGAGTAGAAAGGAGAGTGGGGGAGAGAGAGATGTTGGGAGAGTAGAAAAGAGAGTGGGGGAGAGAGAGGGTTGGGAGAGTAGAAAAGAGAGTGGAGGAGAGATGGGGGAGAGGGGTTGGGAGAGTAGAAAAGTGGGGGAGAGAGAGGGGTTGGGAGAGTAGAAAAGAGAGTGGGGGAGAGAGTGGGGGGAGAAAGAGATGTTGGGAGAGAGAAGAAAGAGTGGGGGAGAGCGTGAGGTGTTGGGAGAGTAGAAAAGAGAGTGGGGGAGAGCGTGAGGTGTTGGGAGAGTAGAAAGAGAGTGGTGGAGAGAGAGTGTTGGGAGAGTGGAAAATAGAGTGGCAGAGAGAGAGGTGTTGGGAGAGTAGAAAGAGAGTGGGGGAGAGAGAGGTGTTGGGAGAGTAGAAAATAGAGTGGGGGAGAGAGAGAGGTGTTGGGAGAGTAGAAAAGAGAGTAGCAGAGAGAGAGATGTGTTGGTAGAGTAGAAAGAGACTGGCAGAGAGAGGTGTTGGGAAAGTAGAAAAGAGAGTGGCAGAGTGAGAGGTGTTGGGAGAGTAGAAAAGAGAGTGGGGAGAGAGTGGGGGAGAAAGAGATGTTGGAGTAGAAAAGAGTGGGGAGAGAGGGTGTTGGGAGAGTAGAAAAGAGAGTGGGGGAGAGAGAGAGGTGTTGGACAGTAGAAAAGAGAGTTGGGGAGAGAGTGGGGGATAGAGAGGTGTTGGGAGAGTAGAAAAGAGAGTGGGGGAGAGAGTGAGGTGTTGGGAGAGTAGAAAAGAGAGTGGCAGAGAGAGTTGTTGGAAGAGTAGAAAAGAGAGTGGCAGAGAGAGAGAGGTGTTGGGAGAGTAGAAAAGAGAGTGGGGAGAGAGAGAGGTGTTGGGATAGTAGAAAAGAGAGTGGCAGAGAGAGAGAGAGGTGTTGGGAGAGTAGAAAAGAGAGTGGCAGAGTGAGAGGTGTTGGGAGAAGTAGAAAAGAGTGGGGGAAGAGTGAGGTGTTGGGAGAGTGGAAAAGAGTGGAGAAAGAGAGAGAGAGGTGTTGGGAGAGTAGAAAAAGAGAGTGGCAGTGAGAGAGGTGTTGGGAGAGTAGAAAAGAGAGTGGCAGAGAGAGAGAGTTGTTTGGAGAGTAGAAAAGAGAGTGGGGGAGAGAGAGAGGTGTTGGGAGAGTAAAAGAGAGTGGCAGAGAGAGAGAGAGTTGTTGGAAGAGGAGAAAAGAGAGTGGCAGAGAGAGAGAGGTGTTGGGAGAGAGAAAGAGAGTGGGGGAGAGAGTGAGGTGTGGGAGAGTAGAAAAGAGTGGCAGAGAGAGAGGTGTTGGGAGAGTAGAAAAGAGAGTAGAAAAGAGAGTGGGGAGAGAGAGGTGTTGGGAGAGTAGAAAAAGAGAGTGGGGGAGAGACTGAGGTGTTGGGAGAGTAGAAAGAGACTGGCAGAGAGAGTTGTTGGAAGAGTAGAAAAGAGAGTGGCAGAGAGAGAGAGGTGTTGGGAGAGTAGAAAGAGAGTGGGGGAGAGAGAGAGGTGTTGGGGGAGTAGAAAAGAGATTGGGGGAGAGAGAGGTGTTGGGAGAGTAGAACCAGAGAGTGGGGAGAGAGAAAAGAGAGAGTTGTTGGGAGAGAAAAAGAGAGAAAAGAGAGTGGGGAAGAGAGGGGGGAGAGAGGGTGTTGGGAGAGTAGAAAGAGAGTGGGGAGAGAGGGGGAGTTGGGAGAGTAGAAAAGAGAGTGGGGGAGATAGAGAGGTGTTGGGAGAGTAGAAAGAGAGTGGCAGAGAGAGAGGTGTTAAGAGTAGAAAAGAGATGGCAGAGAGGTGCTGGGAGAGTAGAAAATAGAGTTGCAGAGAGAGAGAGAGGTGTTGGGAGAGTAGAAAAGAGTGGGGGAGTGGCAGAGAGAGGTTTGGGAGAGTAGAAAAGAGAGTGGCAGAGAGAGTTGGGAGAGAAAAGAGAGTGGGGGAGAGAGAGGTGTTGGGAGAGAGAAAAGAGAGTGGCAGAGAGAGAGGTTTTGGGGAGAGAAAAGAGAGTGGGGAGAGAGAGAGGTGTTGGAGAGTAGAAAGAGAGTGGCAGAGAGAGAGGTTTTGGGAGAGAGAAAGAGAGAGAGAGTAGAAAGAGAGTGGGGAGAGAGTGGGGGAGAGAGGGGGTTGGGAGAGTAGAAAAGAGAGAGTGGGGGGGAGAGGAGGTGTTGGGAGAGTAGAAAGAGAGTGGGGGAGAGACTGAGGTGTTGGGATAGTAGAAAAGAGACTGGCAGAGAGAGAGTTGTTGGAAGAGTAGAAAGAGAGTGGCAGAGAGAGAGGTGTTGGGGGAGTAGAAAAGAGAGTGGGGGAGAGAGAGAGGTGTTGGGAGAGTAGAAAAGAGATTGGGGAGAGAGAGAGTGGCAGAGAGGTGTTGGGAGAGTAGAAAAGAGAGTTGTTTGAGAAAAAAGAGAGTGGGGAGAGAGAGGTGTTGGGAGAGTAGAAAGAGAGTGGGGGAGAGACTGAGGTGTTGGGAGAGGAGAAAAGAGACTGGCAGAGAGAGAGTTGGGAAGAGTAGAAAGAGAGTGGCAGAGAGAGAGAGGTGTTGGGGGAGTAGAAAAGAGATTGGGGGGTAGAGAGGTGTTGGGAGAGTAGAAAGAGAGTGGGGGAAGAGAGTGGGGGAGAGAGAGTTGTTGGGAGAGTAGAAAGAGAGTAGAAAAGAGAGGTGTTGGAGTAGAAAAGAGACTGGGGAGAGAGAGTTGTTGGGAGAGAAAGAAAGAGAGTGGGCAGAGAGAGAGATTGCTGTTTAGAGTAGAAAAGACAGTGGGGGAGATTAGAGCTGTTGGGGGAGTAGAAAAGAGATTGGGGAGAGAGAGGTGTTGGGAGAGTAGAAAAGAGAGTGGGGAGAGAGTGGGGGGAGAGAGAGCTGTTGGGAGAGTAGAAAGATAGAAAAGAGAGTGGGGAAGATGGGGGAGAGAGGGTGTTGGGAGAAGACATGGGGGGAGAGGTCTTGGGAGAGAGAAAAGAGAGTGGCAGAGATAGAGAGGTGTTGGGAGAGTAAAAAGAGAGTGGCAGAGAGATGTTGTTGGAAGAGTAGAAAAGAGAGTGGCAGAGAGAGGTGTTGGGAGAGTAGAAAACAGAGTGGCAGAGAGAGAGTTGTTGGGGAGAGAAAAGAGAGTGGCAGAGAGAGAGGGTGTTGGGGGAGTAGAAAAGAGATTGGGGAGAGAGAGGTGTTGGGAGAGGCCTAGAAAAGAGAGTGGGGAGAGAGTGGGGGAGAGAGAGTTGTTGGGAGAGAAAAGAGAGTAGAAAATAGAGTGGGGAAAAGAGAGTGGGGAGAGAGAGGTGTTGGGAGAGTAGAAAAGAGAGGGGGAGAGAGAGGTGTTGGAAGAGTAGAAAAGAGAGTGGCAGAGATAGAGAGGTGTTGGGAGAGTAGAAAAGAGATTGGGGAGAGAGAGGTGTTGGGAGAGAGAAAGAGAGTGGGGGGAGAGAGAGAGAGGTTTTGGGAGAGTAGAAAAGAGAGTAGAAAGAGGAAGAGAGTAGAAAGAGGTGCTGGGGTAGAAAGAGAGTGGGGAGAGAGGGTGTGGGAGAGTAGAAAGAGAGTGGGGGGAGAGAGGTGTTAGGGAGAGTAGAAAAAGAGTGGCAGAGAGAGGAGGTGCTGGGAGAGAGAAAAGAGAGTGGCAGAGAGAGAGGTGTTGGGAGAAGAAAAGAGAGTGGGGGAGATCCTAAGAGGAAGAGAGTGGCAGAGAGAGAGGTTTTGGGAGAGTAGAAAGAGAGTGGCAGAGAGTTGGGGGAGAGAGTGGCAGAGAGAGAGGTGTTGGGAGAGCAGAAAAGAGAGTGGGGAGAGAGAGGCGGTGTTGGGAGAGTAGAAAAGAGAGGGGCAGATCGAGAGGTGTTGGGAGAGTAGAAAGAGAGTGGCAGAGAGAGAGAGGTGTTGGGGGAGTATAAAGAGAGTGGGGGAGAGAGTGAGGTGTTGGGAGAGTAGAAAAGATAGAAAATAGAGCAGTGGGGGAGAGAGGTGTTGGGAGAGTAGAAAAGATAGTGGGGGAGAGAATGAGGTGTTGGGAGTAGAAAAGAGTGGCAGAGATAGAGGTGTTGGGAGAGAAAAAGAGAGTGGGAGAGAGAGGTGTTGGGAGAGTAGAAAAGAGAGTGGCAGAGAGAGAGGTTTGGGAGAGAAAAGAGAGTGGGGAGAGAGATGTGTTGGGGAGTTTAGAAAGAGATGGAGGGAGAGAGTGAGGAGGGGGCTGGGAGAGAAAGAGAGTGGGGGAGAGAGAGTTGTTGGGAAGAGTAGAAAAGAGAGGGGGAGAGAGAGAGGTTTGGAGAGTAGAAAAGAGAGTGGCAGAGAGAGAGAGAGGTGTTGGGAGAGTAGAAAAGAGAGTGGGGGAGAGAGAGGTGTTGGGAGAGTAGAAAGAGAGTGGGGGAGAGAGTGGGGAGAGAGAAAAGTGTGGGAGAGAAAGAGAGTGTTGGGGGGAAGAGAGTGGCAGGAGAGAGGTGTTGGGAGAGTAGAAAGAGAGGGCAGAGAGAGAGTTGTTTGGAGAGTAGAAAAGAGAGTGGCAGAGAGAGAGAGGTGCTGGGAGAGTAGAAAGAGAGAGTTGGGGGGAGAAAAGAGAGTGGCAGAGAGAGAGAGGTGTTGGGGGATTAGAAAAGAGAGTGGGGGAGAGAGAGGTGTTGGGAGAGTAGAAAAAGAGAGTGGCAGAGAGAGAGGTGTGGGAGTAGAAAAGAGAGTAGAAAAGAGAGTGGGGAGAGAGAGGTGTGGGAGAGTGGAAAATAGAGTGGCAGAGAGAGACTGAGGTGTTGGGAGAGTAGAAAAGAGACTGGCAGAGAGAGAGTTGTTGGAAGAGTAGAAAAGAGAGTGGCAGAGAGAGAGAGGTGTTGGGAGTAGAAAAGAGAGTGAAAAGGGGGGAGAGTGGGGAGAGAGAGGTGTTGGGAGAGAAAAGAGAGTAGAAAAGAGAGTGGGGAGAGAGAGAGTTGTTGGGAGAGTAGAAAGAGAGAGAAAGAGATGGGGAAGAGTGGGGAGAGAGGTGTTGGAGTAGAAAAGAGAGTGGCAGAGATAGAGAGGTGTTGGGAGAGTAGAAAAGAGAGTGGCAGAGATAGAGAGGTGTTTGGGAGAGTAGAAAAGAGAGTGGCAGAGAGAAAGATGGTGTTGGGAGAGTAGAAAATAGAGTGGCAGAGAGCGAGAGGTGTTGGGAGAGTAGAAAGAGAGTGGGGAGAGAGAGGTGTTGGGAGAGTAGAAAGAGAGTGGCAGAGAGAGAGAGGTGTTGGGAGAGTAGAAAAGAGAGTGGCAGAGAGAGAGTTGTTGGGAGGAGAGAAAAGAGAGTGGGGGGAGAGAGAGAGAGGAGAGAGAGGTGTTGGGGGAGTAGAAAAGAGAGTGGGGGAGAGAGAGGTGTTGGGAGAGTAGAAAAGAGAGTGGGGAGAGAGTGGTTGTTGGGAGAGAAAAGAGGGAAAGAGAGTGGGGAGAGTGGGAGAAAGGGTTGGGAGAGTAGAAAAGAGAGGGGGAGAGAGAGAGGTGTTGGGAGTAGAAAAGTGAGTGGCAGAGAGAGAGGTTTTGGGAGAGTAGAAAAGAAAGAGAGTGGGGAGAGAGTGGGGGCGAGAGTTGGGGGAGAGTAGAAAAGAGAGTGGGGGAGAGAGAGGTGTTGGGAGAGTAGAAAAGAGAGTGGGGAGAGACTGAGGTGTTGGGAGAGTAGAAAAGAGACTGGCAGAGAGAGAGTTGTTGGGAGAGTGGAAAAGAGAGTGGCAGAGAGAGAGAGGTGTTGGGGGAGTAGAAAAGAGATTGGGGGAGAGAGAGTGTTTGGAGAGTAGAAAAGAGAAAAGAGAGTGGGGGAGAGAGGTGTTGGGGAGAGTAGAAAAGAGAGTGGGAGAGAGAGCGGTGATGGGAGAGTAGAAAAGAGAGTGGGGGGAGAGAGAGGTTTTGGGAGAGTAGAAAAGAGAGTGGGGAGAGACTGAGGTGTTGGGAGTAGAAAGAGACTGGCAGAGAGAGAGGTGTTGGGAGAGTGGAAAAGAGAGTGGCAGAGAGAGAGGTGTTGGGGGAGTAGAAAGAGATTGGGGGAGAGAGAGTGTTTGGGAGAGAGAAAAGAGAGTGGGGAGAGAGTGGGGAGAAAGAGGTGTTGGGAGAGTAGAAAAGGGAGTGGGAGTGGAGAGAGAGGTGATGGGAGAGTAGAAAAGAGAGTGGGGAGAGAGTGAGGTGCTGGGAGAGAGAAAAGAGAGTGGGAGAGAGAAAGGTGTTGGGAGAGCAGAAAGAGAGTGGGGAGAGAGAGGTGTTGGGAGAGTAGAAAGAGAGTGGGGAGAGACTGAGGTGTTGGGAGAAGAAAAGAGACTGGGGGAGAGAGAGTTGTTGGGAGAGTAGAAAAGAGAGTGGCAGAGAGAGAGAGAGGTGTTGGGAGAGTAGAAAAGAGAGTGGGGGAGATAGAGAGGTTTTGGGAGAGTAGAAAGAGATTGGGCAGAGAGAGAGGTTTTGGGAGAGTAGAAAAGAGAGTGGCAGAGAGAGAGAGATGTGTTGGGAAAGGAGAAAAAGATGGCAGAGAGAGAGAGAGGTGTTGGGAGAGGAGAAAAGAGAGCCCCAGAGAGAGAGAGGTGTTGGGAGAGTAGAAAAGAGAGTGGGGAGAGAGTGGGTGTTAGAGTAGAAAAGAGAGTGGGGCAGAGAGAGGTGTTGGGAGAGAAAAGAGAGAAAGAGAGAGTGGGGAGAGAGAGGTGTTGGGAGAGTAGAAAAGAGAGTGGGGAGAGAGTGAGGTGTTGGGAGAGTAGAAAAGAGACTGGCAGAGATAGAGAGTTTTGGGAAGAGTAGAAAAGATAGTGGCAGAGAGAGAGGTGTTGGGAGTAGAAAAGAGAGTGGGGGAGAGAGTGGTGTTGGGGGAGAAAAAGATTGGGGAGAGAGTGTTGGAGAGTAGAAAAGAGAGTGGGGACAGAGTGGGGAGAGAGAGTGTTGGGAGAGCAGAAAAAGAGTGGGGAGAGAGTGAGGTGTTGGGAGGAAGTAGAAAAGAGAGTGGGGGAGAGAGAGTTGTTGGGAGAGAGAAAAGAGAGTAGAAAAGAGAGGTGGGGAGAGAGTGGGGGAGAGGTGTTGGGAGAGTAGAAAAGAGAGTGGGGGAGAGAGAGGTGTTGGGAGAGAAGAAAAGAGAGTGGGGAGAGAGAGAGGTGTTGGGAGAGTAGAAAAGAGACTGGCAGAGAGAGAGTGTTGGGAGAGTAGAAAAGAGAGCAGAGAGAGAGAGTTTTGGGGGGAGTAGAAAAGAGATTGGGGAGAGAGGTGTTGGGAGAGTAGAAAAGAGAGAAAAGAGATTGGGCGGAGTTAGGTGTTGTGGAAAGAGAGTGGGGAGAGAGAGAGAGGTGTTGGGAGAGCAGAAAGAGAGTGGCAGGAGAGAGAGAAAGAGTTTGGAGAGTAGAAAAAGAGAGTGGGGGAGAGAGTGTGGGGGAAAGAGGTGTTGGGAGTAGAAAAGGAGTCGGGTAGAGAGAGAGGTGATGGGAGAGAGTAGAAAAGAGAGTGGGGAGAGAGAGAGTGCTGGGAGAGTAGAACAGAGAGTGGGGGAGAGAGGAGGTGTTGGGAGAGTAGAAAGAGAGAAAAGAGAGTGGGGGAGAGAGTTGTTGGAAGAGTAGAAAAGAGAGTGGCAGAGAGAGAGGTGTTGGGAGAGTAGAAAAGAGAGTGGGGGAGAGAGAGAGTGTTGGGAGAGCAGAAAAGAGATCAAAAGAGAGAGTGGGGGAGAAAAGAGAGTGGCAGAGAGAGAGAGGTGTTGGGGGAGTAGAAAAGAGAGTGGGGGAGAGAGAGGTGTTGGGAGAGTAGAAAAGAGAGTGGGGAGATAGTGGGGAGAGAGAGGTGTTGGGAGAGTAGAAAAGAAGAGAAAAGTGGGGGACAGAGTGGGGGAGAGAGAGTGTTGGGAGAGTAGAAAAGAGAGTGGGGAGAGAGTGAGGTGTTTGGGAGAGCAGAAAGAGAGCAGAGAGAGAGTTGTTGGAAGAGTAGAAAAGAGAGCAGAAGAGAGGTGTGGGGAGAGAGTGGGGGAGAGAGAGGTGTTGGGAGAGTAGAAAGAGAGTGGGGGAGAGTGAGGTGTTGGGAGAAGAAAAGAGAGAAGGGGATAGAGAGGTGTTGGGAGAGTAGAAAAGAGAGTGGGGGAGAGACTGGTGATGGGAGAGTAGAAAAGAGTGGCAGAGAGAGAGGTTGTTGGGAGAGTAGAAAGATAGTGGCAGAGAGAGAGTTTTAGGGAGAAGTAGCAGAAAGAGAGTGGGGGAGAGATGTGTTGGGGAGTAGAAAGAGATTGGGGGAGAGAGAGGTGTTGGGAGAAGTAGAAAAGAGAGTGGGGGAGAGAGTGGGGAGAGAGAGTTGTTGGGAGAGTAGAAAAAGAAAAAGAGAGTGGGGGAAGAGTGGGGGAGAGAGAGGTGTTGGGAGTAGAAAAGAGTGGGAGAGAGAGGTGTTGGGAGAGTAGAAAAGAGAGGGGGAGAGTAGAAAAGAGAGGGCAGAGAGAGGTGATGGGAGAAGAAAAGAGAGTGGGAAGAGAGAGAGGTTGGGAGTAGAAAAAGAGTGGCAGAGAGAGAGAGGTTTTGGGAGAAGAAAGATAGGGGGAGAGAGAGAGGTTTTGGGAGAGTAGAAAAGAGAGAGAGAGAGATGTGTTAGGAAAAGAGAAAAGAGAGGTGTTGGAGAGAAAAGAGAGTGGGGGAGAGAGCAGAAAAGAGAGAGGCAGAGAGTGAGTGTTAGGGATAGTAGAAAAGAGAGTGGGGGAGAGAGAGTGTTGGGAGAATAGAAAAGAGTAGCAGAGAGAGGTGTTAGAGAAAGAAAAAGATTGGGGAGAGAGAGAGTGTTGGGAGAGAAAGAGAAAAGAGGGGAGAGAGAGTGTTGGGAGAGTAGAAAGAGAGTGGCAGAGAGAGAGTTTTGGGAGAGTAGAAAAGAGAAAAGAGAGTGGGGGAGAGAAAGTTGGGGAGAGAGAGATGTTAGAGATTAGAAAGAGAGTGGGGGAGAGAGAGGTGTTGGGAGAGTAGAAAAGAAATTAGAAAAAGTGGGGAGAGAGAGTTGTTGGGAGAGTAGAAAAACTGAGGTGTTGGGAAGCAGTGTGATCTGGGGACAGAGTGGGGCAGAAAAGAGAGTGGCAGAGAGAGGTAGAGAAAAGAGATTGGGGGAGAGTGAGGTGTTAGGAGAGTAGAAAGAGAGTGGGGGAGAGAGTGGGGGAGAGTTGTTGGGAGAGTAGAAAAGAGAGTAGAAAAGAGAGTGGGGAAGAGAGTGGGGGGAGAGAGGTGTTGGGAGAGTAGAAAGAGAGTGGGGAGAGCGTGAGGTGTTTGGGAGAGAAAAAAGAGATGGCTGGAGAGAGAGGTGTTGGGAGAGTGGAAAAATAAGTGGCAGAGAGAGAGGTGTGGTAGGAGATAGAAAGAGAAAATAGAGTTGCAGAGAGAGAGGGTGTTGGAGAGTAGAAAAGAGAGTGGGGGAGAGTGGGGGAGAGTGGGGGAGAAAGAGGTGTTGGGAGAGTAGAAAGGAGTCGGGTAGAGAGAGCGGTGATGGGAGAGAGAAAGAGAGTGGGGAGAGAGTGAGGTGTTGGGAGAGTAGAACAGAGAGTGGGGAGAGTGAGGTGTTGGGAGAGTACAAAAAGAGTGGCAGAGAGAGAGAGATGTTGGGAGAGTAGGGAAGAGAGTTGAGGAGAGAGAGAGAGTCCAGACCTGCCAGAACGTTACAGAACGAGAAAACTTTAATGATATGGGGGTTTAAAGAGAGAGACAAACTGGCAGAAGCATAATAAGAGGGAAAGAGAGTGGGGAGAGAGTGGGGAGAGAGCAAGGGGGAGAGAGTGGGGAGAGAGCAAGGGGGAGAGAGTGGGGAGAGCAAGGGGGAGAGAGGGGGAGAGAGTGGGGAGAGAGCAAGGGGGAGAGAGTGAGGAGAGAGCAAGGAGAGAGAGTGGGGAGAGACTGGGGAGAAGTTGGGGAGAGAGCAAGGGGAGAGAGTGGGGGAGAGAGCAAGGGGGAGAGAGAGAGAGTGGGGAGAAGCTGGGGAAAGAGTGGGGAGAGAGCAAGGGGAGAGAGTGAGAGGAGAGAGCAAGGGGGAGAGAGTTCGGGTAGTTACAGAGAGAGACAAACTGTAACGGAGGGGGGGGTAGTTACAGAGAGAGACAAACTGTATTGGAGGGGGTAGTTACAGAGAGAGACAAACTGTAATGGAGGGGGGTAGTTACAGAGAGAGACAAACTGTAATGGAGGGGGGGTAGTTACAGAGAGAGACAAACTGTAATGGAGGGGGTTACAGAGAGAGACAAACTGTAATGGGGGGTAGTTAGAGAGAGAGACAAACTGTAATGGAGGGGGTAGTTACAGAGAGAGACAAACTGTAATGGGGGGGTAGTTACAGAGAGAGACAAACTGTAATGGAGGGGGGTAGTTACAGAGAGAGACAAACTGTGACGAGGGGGACTGTTACAGAGAGAGACAAACTGTGACGAGGGGGACTGCTACAGAGAGAGACAGACTGTGACGGGGACTGACAGAGAGAGAGACTGTGACGGGGGGGGACAGCTACAGAGAGAGACAGACTGTGACGAGGGGGACAGTTACAGAGAGAGACAAACTGTATCAGAGGGAGGGGGACCATTACAGAGAGAGACAAACTGTGGCAGAAGGAGAAAGAGAGGGGGGTGTTACAGAGAGAGAATCAGTAATGGAGAAATGGAAAGAGAGAGAGGGGGCGTTACAGAGTGAAGCAGTGATAGAAAGAGGGAGAAAATAGGTATTGAGTGCGAAGAGGTGCAGGGAATGAGAGAGAGACAGGGACAGAGAGAGAGAGATAAAGAGAAAGAGCGAGAGGAGCGAAAGCGGAGGGCAGAGAACGAGGACATGCATAAAGAGAAGAGGAGAAGAGAAGAGAGAGACATGGTGATAGTGCTAGAGTGCCCCCTAAAGGCTCAACATTCAACCACACCACACACGATCACATTGTTCGTTGATCCCCAGATTATTCCTGCTCTATTCTCCCAGTCCAGTGAGGATCCCCAGATTATTCCTGCTCTATTCTCCCAGCCCAGTGAGGATCCCCAGATTATTCCTGCTCTATTCTCCCAGCCCAGTGAGGATCCCCAGATTATTCCTGCTCTATTCTCCCAGTCCAGTGAGGATCCCCAGATTATTCCTGCTCTATTCTCCCAGTCCAGTGAGGATCCCCAGATTATTCCTGCTCTATTCTCCAGTGAGGATCCCCAGGATCCCCAGATTATTCCTGCTCTATTCTCCCAGTCCAGTGAGTGATCCCCAGATTATTCCTGCTCTATTCTCCCAGCCTCCCAGTGAGGATCCCCAGATTATTCCTGCTCTATTCTTATTCCCAGCCCAGTGAGGATCCCCAGATTATTCCTGCTCGATTCCCCCAGTCCAGCAACCCAAACCATTAAACAGCTTCAAGAGGCCTACATGTATTCAGGGTCTGAATACCTTATTCCCTATTTAGTGCACTACTTTTGATAAGAATCCTATTGGCCCTGGTTAATAGTAGTGCACTATAATAGTGTCATTGAGGGGGACATACCTGCTCAGGGTACCCCTTGGCATTTAGAGCAATTAAACTCTCGTTGTATTCAACCAAGAGAGGTCATAGAAATAAACACTCAGTTTAATTTTGATTGGTTCAAAACAATGAGGGCCAGGGCCATTTTTATTGGCTTAAACAAATGGACAGCAGCTGCAGTTTAACCCCGATCACAGATAGACAGAAACACAAAGCACCAGAGGTCCTTTACTGCATATTAAAGGGAGAGTTTGTATATAACCTAATTGTTGTGTGTGTGTGTGTGTGTGTCTGTGTGTGTGTGTGTGTGTGTGTGTGTGTAATGTAATGTGTAATGTGTATGTGTGTGTGTATGTGTGTGTGTGTGTAATAATAATAATAATAATGTGTAATAATAATATGTGTATGTATGTGTGTAATGTATGTGTGTATATGTGTGTGTGTGTGTGTGTAATGTGTGTGTGTGTGTGTGTGTGTGTGTGTGTGTGTATATGTGTGTGTGTGTGTGTGTGTGTGTGTGTGTGTGTGTGTGTGTGTGTGTGTGTGTGTGTGTGTGTGTGTGTCCCAAGGTCAGTCACCACATCCTGTCTGCGTTACCATGAGAACCAGGGACAAGGGAAGATTCATTGATATCTTAGTAAACTGTACATTTGAAAAAGCAATTGAATGTAATGTTTTACCTTTTGGAAAATATAATGAAATGTATTTATTTTTTTAAATAGTTAGTTATGGAGCAATATCAGTGTTGTTATGACAACATGGATAAACGACATGTCACTCCTCCTCGACATGTCACTCACTCTGTCACTCCCTGACCTTAGAGAGCTTTGTATGTCTCTATTTTGGTTTGGTCAGGGTGTGATTTGGGTGGTATTCTATGTTCCTTTTTCTATGTTGTGTGTTTCTATGTTTTTGGCGTTGTGTGGTTCCCAATCAGGGACAGCTGTCTATCGTTGTCTCTGATTGGGAACCATACTTAGGTAGCTTTTTGCCACCTGTGTTTTGTGAGTAGTTTCTGTTTAGTGTTTTCTGCACCTGAGAGGACTGTTTCGGTTTCGTTTTGCACTTTGTTATTTTTGTTTCAGTGTTCAGTTTAATAAAAGTCATGAACACTTCCCACGCTGCGCTTTGGTCGATTCTTCCTCATCAGACGACGACAACCGTTACACATGCTGAAAACATTTAATGGAATTTCAATATCAACAACAGAATGCAATCTCAAAGACATTCAACAAGATGTGTAGTATGTTAAACTTTAATCTGTCTCAATTTCTTTTCAATTTCCACATGCTATGTTCTAACCAATACCATGTCTGTCTGGACAGCTGTGGGACGTCCCTTAACCAATACCATGTCTGTCTGGACAGCTGTGGGGCGTCCCTAACCAATACCATGTCTGTCTGGACACCTCTGGGACGTCCCCTAACCAATACCATGTCTGTCTGGACACCTCTGGGACGTCCCCTAACCAATACTATGACTGTCTGGACAGCTGTGGGACGTCCCCTAACCAATACCATGTCTGTCTGGACAGCTGTGGGACGTCCCTAACCAATACCATGTCTGTCTGGACACCTCTGGGGCGTCCCTAACCAATACCATGTCTGTCTGGACACCTCTGGGACGTCCCTAACCAATACCATGTCTGTCTGGACACCTCTGGGGCGTCCCTAACCAATACCATGTCTGTCTGGACACCTCTGGGGCGTCCCTAACCAATACTATGACTGTCTGGACAGCTGTGGGACGTCCCCTAACCAATACCATGTCTGTCTGGACACCTGTGGGACGTCCCTAACCAATACCATGTCTGTCTGGACAGCTGTGGGACGTCCCCTAACCAATACCATGTCTGTCTGGACAGCTGTGGGGCGTCCCTAACCAATACCATGTCTGTCTGGACACCTCTGGGGCGTCCCTAACCAATACTATGACTGTCTGGACAGCTGTGGGACGTCCCCTAACCAATACCATGTCTGTCTGGACAGCTGTGGGACGTCCCTAACCAATACCATGTCTGTCTGGACAGCTGTGGGACGTCCCTAACCAATACCATGTCTGTCTGGACAGCTGTGGGGCGTCCCCCTAACCAATACCATGTCTGTCTGGACAGCTGTGGGACGTCCCTAACCAATACCATGTCTGTCTGGACAGCTGTGGGGCGTCCCTAACCAATACTATGACTGTCTGGACAGCTGTGGGACGTCCCTAACCAATACCATGTCTGTCTGGACAGCTGTGGGACGTCCCCTTACCAATACCATGTCTGTCTGGACAGCTGTGGGACGTCCCTAACCAATACCATGTCTGTCTGGACACCTGTGGGGCGTCCCTAACCAATGCCATGTCTATCTGGACAGCTGTGGGACGTCCCTAACCAATACTATGACTATCTGGATATAAGAGGCCTTGCATGGGCAGACCAGAGGGTTCAACATAGTGAGAACACATGAGCGCAGCCTGCCATTATGAACAATGCCTTTTCCTGAGACAGTCTGCCATTAGGGAATGTTGCCTTTTCCTGAGACAGTCTGCCATTAGGAATGTTGCCTTTTCCTGAGACAGTCTGCCATTAGGAATGTTGCCTTTTCCTGAGACATTCTGCCATTAGGAATGTTGCCTTTTCCTGAGACAGTCTGCCATTGGGGAATGTTGCCTTTTCCTGAGGCAGTCTGCCATTAGGAATGTTGCCTTTTCCTGAGACAGTCTGCCATTAGGGAATGTTGCCTTTTCCTGAGACAGTCTGCCATTAGGGAATGTTGCCTTTTCCTGAGACAGTCTGCCATTAGGAATGTTGCCTTTTCCTGAGACAGTCTGCCATTAGGGAATGTTGCCTTTTCCTGAGACAGTCTGCCATTAGGAATGTTGCCTTTTCCTGAGACAGTCTGCCATTAGGGAATGTTGCTTTTCCCTGAGACAGCCTGCCAGTAGGAACAACACCTTTCCCTGAGACAGCCTGCCATTACGAAACGCGACCCAGGAGCAATTTGAGTTAAGTGCCTTTCTCAAGGGCCCGTCAACTGACTGTTCACCATGTCAGCTTGGCGATTCAAACAAGTGACCTTTCGGTTACTGGCACAATGCTTAAATGCTACACTACCTGGCGCCCTTTGCGTGTGCCTGTGTGGGCGCGCGTGGTTGTGTGTGTGTGTGTGTGTGTGTGTGTGTGGGTGTGTGTGTTTGTGTGTGTGGTCGTGTGTGTGGGCATGTGTGTGTGGGTGTGTGTGTGTGTGTTTGTGAGTGTGTGCGTGTGTGTGTGGTCGTGCGTGCGGGCATGTGTGTGCGTGCCTGCATGTGTGCGTGTTTGTTTGGGTGTGTGCGTGGGTGGGTGGGTATGTGTGTGTGTGTGCGTGTTTGGTTGCGTGCGTGCGTGCATGGGTGGGTGGATATGTGTGTGTGTTCTATTCAGTGAAGGAGTATATGAAGTGCGGGTTCAGGTACCTCCTAACGACCCAGACAGAGTATATAGAGCAGGTACCTCCTAACGACCCAGACAGACAGAGTATATAGAGCAGGTACCTCCTAACAAAACAGACAAAGTACACAGAGATGTGTCTAAAATGAAACCCTATTCCCTATAAACTCTGGTCAGAAGTAGTGCACTATATAGGGAATAAGGTGCCATTTAAGATGCGGCCATGGACTCATAGCAAACGCCAGTGTATGATGGGAAGGGTCAGAGCCATGGCTCACATCTACTAATGACATTGGTGGAGGAATCAGTCAATATTTAATGTTGTCCTTATATAACAGCAGCCAGCCAGGCAGCCAGCCAGCCAGGCAGTCAGCCAGCCAGCCAGCCAGGCAGTCAAGAGTTAACGTTGTCCATATAAAACAGCAGTCAAGATTTAATGTTGTCCTTATATAACAGCAGCCAGCCAGCCAGTCAGCAAGCCAGTCAGTCAGCCAGCCAGGCAGCCATTCAGTCAGCCAGCCAGCCAATCAGTCAGTCAGCCAGCCAGGCAGCCAAGATTTAACGTTGTCCCATATATAACAGCAGCCAAGCAGCCAGCCAGGCAGCCAGTCAGCCAAGCAGTCAGCCAGGCAGCCAAGCAGCCAGGCAGCCAAGCAGCCAGTCAGCCAGGCAGCCAGTCAGCCTTGCAGTCAGCCAGGCAGCCAAGCAGTCAGTCAGGCAGCCAGGCAGCCAGTCAGCCAGGCAGTCAGCCAGTAAGCCAGTCAGCCAGGCAGCCAGGCAGCCAGTCAGCCAGTCAGACAGTCAGCCAGTCAGCCAGGCAGCCAGTCAGCCAGTCAGCCAGGCAGGTAAACTCAGGGCCTTGTCTTGAAATAGCACCCTAGGTCTATCTAGTGCACTACTTTTGACCAGAGCCCTATGGTCTTTCTCTCTGTATTTCCCTATAAACTATGGTCAAAAGTAGTGCACTATATAGGGAGTAGGGTGGTATTTGGGTCGCATTCTCTGAGTCGAGATGACGTACCTAGAAGATGCATTTGTCCAGTAATAAAGTATTTTTCTGCGGAGATGAGAGACGAGGAGGAAGAGGGGCTTTTATCGATCTGCAAAGAAAGAACATGGCTTTACATTGTCATTTATTCATACCTCATATCGAAAGTTACTGATCTGATGATCCTGTCCCATCGTGAAGAGATTCACCTTCCCAATGTTCTGATGATCCTGACCCACCGTGAAGAGATTCACCTTCCCAATGTTCTGATGATCCTGTCCCATCGTGAAGAGATTCACCTTCCTTAATGTTCTGATGATCCTGACCCATCGTGAAGAGATTCACCTTCCTTAATGTTCTGATGATCCTGACCCATCGTGAAGAGATTCACCTTCCTTAATGTTCTGATGATCCTGACCCATCGTGAAGAGATTCACCTTCCTTAATGTTCTGATGATCCTGTCCCATCGTGAAGAGATTCACCTTCCCAATGTTCTGATGATCCTGTCCCATCGTGAAGAGATTCACCTTCCCAATGTTCTGATGATCCTGTCCCATCGTGAAGAGATTCACCTTCCTTAATGTTCTGATGATCCTGACCCATCGTGAAGAGATTCACCTTCCTTAATGTTCTGATGATCCTGTCCCATCGTGAAGAGATTCACCTTCCTTAATGTTCTGATGATCCTGACCCATCGTGAAGAGATTCACCTTCCCAATGTTCTGATGATCCTGACCCATCGTGAAGAGATTCACCTTCCTTAATGTTCTGATGATCCTGACCCATCGTGAAGAGATTCACCTTCCCAATGTTCTGATGATCCTGACCCATCGTGAAGAGATTCACCTTCCCAATGTTCTGATGATCCTGTCCCATCGTGAAGAGATTCACCTTCCTTAATGTTCTGATGATCCTGACCCATCGTGAAGAGATTCACCTTCCCAATGTTCTGATGATCCTGTCCCATCGTGAAGAGATTCACCTTCCTTAATGTTCTGATGATCCTGTCCCATCGTGAAGAGATTCACCTTCCTTAATGTTCTGATGATCCTGACCCATCGTGAAGAGATTCACCTTCCCAATGTTCTGATGATCCTGTCCCATCGTGAAGAGATTCACCTTCCCAATGTTCTGATGATCCTGACCCATCATGAAGAGATTCACCTTCCTTAATGTTCTGATGATCCTGACCCACCGTGAAGAGATTCACCTTCCCAATGTTCTGATGATCCTGACCCATCGTGAAGAGATTCACCTTCCTTAATGTTCTGATGATCCTGACCCATCGTGAAGAGATTCACCTTCCTTAATGTTCTGATGATCCTGACCCATCGTGAAGAGATTCACCTTCCCAATGTTCTGATGATCCTGTCCCATCGTGAAGAGATTCACCTTCCCAATGTTCTGATGATCCTGTCCCATCGTGAAGAGATTCACCTTCCCAATGTTCTGATGATCCTGTCCCATCGTGAAGAGATTCACCTTCCTTAATGTTCTGATGATCCTGACCCATCGTGAAGAGATTCACCTTCCTTAATGTTCTGATGATCCTGACCCACCGTGAAGAGATTCACCTTCCCAATGTTCTGATGATCCTGACCCATCGTGAAGAGATTCACCTTCCTTAATGTTCTGATGATCCTGTCCCATCGTGAAGAGATTCACCTTCCTTAATGTTCTGATGATCCTGACCCATCGTGAAGAGATTCACCTTCCTTAATGTTCTGATGATCCTGACCCACCGTGAAGAGATTCACCTTCCCAATGTTCTGATGATCCTGACCCATCGTGAAGAGATTCACCTTCCTTAATGTTCTGATGATCCTGTCCCATCGTGAAGAGATTCACCTTCCCAATGTTCTGATGATCCTGACCCATCGTGAAGAGATTCACCTTCCCAATGTTCTGATGATCCTGACCCATCGTGAAGAGATTCACCTTCCCAATGTTCTGATGATCCTGTCCCATCGTGAAGAGATTCACCTTCCCAATGTTCTGATGATCCTGACCCATCGTGAAGAGATTCACCTTCCCAATGTTCTGATGATCCTGACCCATCGTGAAGAGATTCACCTTCCCAATGTTCTGATGATCCTGTCACATCGTAAAGAGATTCACCTTCCCAATGTTCTGATGATCCTGTCCCATCGTGAAGAGATTCACCTTCCTTAATGTTCTGATGATCCTGACCCACCGTGAAGAGATTCACCTTCCCAATGTTCTGATGATCCTGACCCACCGTGAAGAGATTCACCTTCCCAATGTTCTGATGATCCTGACCCATCGTGAAGAGATTCACCTTCCCAATGTTCTGATGATCCTGACCCACCTTGAAGAGATTCACCTTCCCAATGTTCTGATGATCCTGACCCACCTTGAAGAGATTCACCTTCCCAATGTTCTGATGATCCTGACCCATTGTGAAGAGATTCACCTTCCCCTGTGCCCTGGTCTATAGTAGTGCACTATATAGGGAATAGGGCCCTGGTCTAAAGTAGTGCACTATATAGGGAATAGGGCCCTGGTCTAAAGTAGTGCACTATATAGGGAATAGGGCACTGATCAAAAGTAGTGCACTATATAGGGAATAGGGCTCTGATCAACAGTAGTGCACTATATAGGGAATAGGGCCCTGGTCAAAAGTAGTGTACTATATAGGGAATAGGGCCCTGGTCAAAAGTAGTGCACTATATAGGGAATAGGGCTCTGGTCTAAAGTAGTGCACTATATAGGGAATAGGGCTCTGGTCTAAAGTAGTGCACCATATAGGGAATAGGGTGCCACTTAGGCATCAGACATGATGTTTATATGATGGATGAGGCTACTTGACGTAAGGGTTATGTACATACAGCCTGAGGGGTAAACATGTGGTCCGTGCAGGTCATAATGACATCACCATATGCTCTTCATCCAGTCATTTAAATTCCCTTGTACCTAGAAAAAAAAATATCAGACTGTGTCCCAAATTGTATCCTATTCTTTATGTAGTGGACTACTTTTTGTAGAGTGCACATAAGGCTCTGGTGAAAAGTAGGGCACTATATAGGGAACAGGTATCATTTGGGACGCGCAACCTATATGATTCATATATTGACCTGGAGAGCTATGATCACATGACTGACTTCCTGTTCAAATAAAATAAAATTTTGTTTGTCACATTCGCCCAATACAACAGTGAAATGCTTTCTTATACAACCCCTTAATAACCAACAATGCAGTTTTAAGAAAAAAATAAGTGTTAAGAAAAAATGGATAAGTAAAAAATAAAATGAACAAATAATTAAAGAGCAGCAGTAAATAACAATGTGGAGGCTATATACAGGGGGTACCGTACTGAGTCAATGTGGAGGCTATATACAGGGGGTACCGGTACAGAGTCAATGTGGAGGCTATATACAGGGGTACCAGTACAGAGTCAATGTGGAGGCTATATACAGGGGGTACCAGTACAGAGTCAATGTAGAGGCTATATACAGGGGGTACCAGTACAGAGTCAATGTAGAGGCTATATACAGGGGTACCAGTACAGAGTCAATGTGGAGGCTATATACTTGGGGTACCGGTACAGAGTCAATGTGGAGGCTATATACAGGGGGTACCGGTAGAGAGTCAATGTGGAGGCTATATACAGGGGGTACCAGTACAGAGTCAATGTGGAGGCTATATACTTGGGGTACCGGTACAGAGTCAATGTGGAGGCTATATACTTGGGGTACCAGTACAGAGTCAATGTAGAGGCTATATACAGGGGGTACCAGTACAGAGTCAATGTGGAGGCTATATACTTGGGGTACCGGTACAGAGTCAATGTGGAGGCTATATACATGGGGTACCAGTACAGAGTAAATGTAGAGGCTATATACGGGGGGTACAGGTACAGAGTCAATGTGGAGGCTATATACGGGGGGTACCGGTACAGAGTAAATGTGCGGGGGCACCGGTTAGTTGAGGTAATTAAAGTAATATGTACATATAGGTAGAATTAAAGTGACTATGCGCAGATAATTAACAGAGAGTAGCTGTGACGATTGTCGTTGGTGGAATTAGACCAAGATGCAGCGTGGGGTAGGTTCATCATATTCTTTAATAAATAACCAGAAAAACAAGAAAGAGAGAACCAACAGCCTTGTTGGGCTCAACAGCAACAATACAAGGACAAGATCCCACAACATAGGTGGGGAAAAAGGCTACCTAAGTATGATTCCCAATCAGAGACAACGATAGACAGCTGCCCCTCGATTGGGAACCACACTCGGCCAAACACAAAGAAATACAACACATAGAATGCCCACCCAAATCACACCCTGACCTCACCAAATAGAGACATTAAAAAGGCAAATGTCAAATGGGCACATCCTGGTCTCTGTTACCATGGATATCTAAGGTCAGGGCGTGACAGTAACAGTGGTGTTAAAGAGGGGAGGACAATGCAAATAGTCTGTGTAGCCATTTGATTAGATACACAGTCTGGAGCACCAGACAGCCAATCAAATGCTCGGGCATGCTCCGCTCAGCCAATCAAATGCTCGGGCATGCTCCGCTCAGCCAATCAAATGCTCGGGCATGCTCCGCTCAGCCAATCAAATGCTCGGGCATGCTCCGCTCAGCCAATCAAATGCTCAGGCATGCTCAGTTCAGCCAATCAAATGCTCGGGCATGCTCCGCTCAACCAATCAAATGCTCGGGCATGCTCCGCTCAGCCAATCAAATGCTCGGGCATGCTCCGCTCAGCCAATCAAATGCTCAGGCATGCTCCGCTAAGAGCTCAGCTCAGGAAAATGCAGACATGTTAAAATGTTGAAAAAAGGATGGAAGGAGGAATAACATTAGGTGGATGAGGGATGAGGAAGATGACAGGGGACAGTTAAATCAAGGTCGTCCTAAGATGGATTGATGAGGCCATTGAGTGGCTATGGCAGGATGCAGATAGGCAGGAAGCATAGACCTGCACAGAGGTCAGGGGACAGAGGTTCTCTATCTGATGAAATTATGAATGTAACCCTTGTTTGAGTCCGTAGGACGGATTTTCAGTGTTAACTAAAGAAAAATGATTCGAATAAATTCTTTTCAACCCGAGACTCATTGGCCTTGGCTCATTTTTCTGTGAAAAAAACATGCAAAAAGAACACATTTTCATTGAGTGCACACTGTGTGCTCCCCCTACACATTATATTACATATGTGGTGTTTGGGTCCACTAGGCTGAGGGTAATAAAAGTGTGGAAAAGTGTGTGCGTAGAGTGAAAACAAGTACAAAATTAAACAAGAAGGTTTGATCTGCCTTCCTCTGTCCTTCTACTCCCTCCCTGGGCCTGCTGTTCAACATAGCACCAACAAGCTGTCTGTCTGTCATAGCCTGCCTGCCCTGTCTCCTGCTCCTCTCCTCTTTACCCTTTGTAGTGTGAAACTACTGTCTTGCGGGAACCTGAACAATGCTATTACAATACATTATTTCAATATATTTTTGATACATTGTAATTGTTATTTCTGCTCTACCCTGCCAGATGCTAATTGTGGGAGGGACACAACACATAAATAGCTTTGCATGTGTGGCTCCTTACCACAATCAATCAGTATGGCAAAAATAACCTCTGCTCAGGTGGCCTTAGAAATCATTTTTACAGAGAGAGAAGCTAGTCTGGAAGGAGCATCTTCCACTTTGGAAGATGAAGAATTTTCAGAATATGAGCATCATGTCTCTGTCATTTCAGAGTCTGACAGTGAGTTTGAGGAAGAGGATGAGATTGATCCCTCAGACAGCCCCAGGACCAGCCCGTCAGCAACCAGCCCCAGAACCAGCCCGTCAGCAACCAGCCCCAGGACCAGCCCGTCAGCAACCAGCCCCAGGACCAGCCCATCAGCAACCAGCCCCAGGACCAGCCCGTCAGCAGCCAGCCCCAGGACCAGCCCATCAGCAGCCAGCCCCAGGACCAGCCCATCAGCAGCCAGCCCATCATCGTAGTGCTAGCTGTGCCACTAGAGATGTTAGTTCTTGTCCAGGCCCTGTCGCACCTGGCCGCGACCGTGAGACCCATGGGGGCGGTGCACAATTGGCATAGCGTCTTCCGGGTTAGGGGAGGGTATGACTGGTAGGGATGTTCGGGCGTTGTGTCAAGAAGTAGTGAGGCTTGGCTGGGTTGTGTTTCAGAGGACGTACGGCTCTCGACCTTCGCCTCTCCCGAATCCGTACGGGAGTTGCAGCGATGAGACAAGACTGTAACTACCAATTGAATATGATGAATTTGGGGAGAAAAAGGGGGTAAAAATGTATAATAAAAAAATGTAAGTTACCAAACCCATTCACAGGAATGGATAACACTAGAGATCCCTCCAGTCTCCACAGATTTGGGAAAATCTGTGTTTTGTTTTTATGACCCACATTTGTGGAACAATCTGCAAATTTCACTGCAGTTACCTGTTCTGATGTCACTCAGGAAGTTTCCGTTATTGATTGACCTCTATGTAGTTGAATCTGATTGCTTTTATTAAATTGTTTTATTGTGTTTGAATTTCATTGTTTTCTACACGTGTGTATGTTCTTTTAATATTATGTTTTTATTGTAATGTGTACAGGGCTCTCTTGTAAAAGAGTTTTGACTCCCTGTATAAATAAAGGTTAAATCAAATTAAAAAATTTAAAAAGTGGGTGGACTGCCTTCACCTGTTTTACAACCCTGGGTCCAACGTTACTATTGGGCC